>NC_079168.1:31736142-32036142 GCF_947568905.1 Ostrea edulis
CTCTTCTTGTGTAAAGGATAGGCAAAACTTGTGTGATATTGCCTGGTATATATAATTACACGATTAACTGTTAATGGTTTTACTCTGTGTTGACACTACATGTATATATTATACATACATGGATGAGTAAAACTACGTATATAAAAATCATTATGTCTAAAATATTCATATGCGATGACGCTATGCTGCAAAGAGAAGAATGAAATATGTCCATCAATGACATATATTTTGCTTTGCATTATATTGATTATGTTGGTTTTAGGATATGTTTCATTTATAACGTTTTGTATACGAAGTTTGTGGTATTATGATATGAAAAATGAAATATATGAACTTTACTGTAATGATATGGTAGGGTGGTTACGGAACATACTATTTTTGAGTACAGTATCTTACACGTACATGTACGACTACATGCTTGTTTTTATTGTATATGTTGAAATACTTTTAGATATATTTTGATGAGGTTTTAAAACGATGTAGTTTGATGCTTGTTCTATCACGTTTGAATAATATTGTGGATAGAGTTTGACAATACAGTTATAAGATTTTAGTATAAATTGTTTGATCAACATGCATGTAATTTGATTTTTGATAGCACTACTTGCTATGAATAGCATTGTTACGTCATCAACATTCATAATTCATTCTCAATCGTATTTATTACTATTGCTCGTTAATCTGCACCCAGTTCTGGTATAACCCAATAACACTATTCTAATTTAAAATTGATTGATATATACTTACAATAAATTTCCAAAGTTATACGTAAATTATTAAGTGACATATGATATCTTATGAAACACCAACAGGGGATGCTTACTCCTCCTAGGCACCTGATCCCACCTCTGGTGTATCCAGGGGTCCGTCTTTGCTATCTATTTTGTATTGCTTATAGGAGTTATGAGATTGATTACTGTTCGTCATCTTCACCTTTCATTTACACTTTAAACTTATGTCAAAACAGTTTTCAAAACTTGCAAAACTGTTTTTATCTTTCTCTTAATATGATAATGTGCATACGGAAGCGTATAAAATAATAACGTAGCCCTAATACGGTTCCGGACTTACACACTTCCGCAATATGCATTTGGTAATATCAAAATATTTAGACTTAATATATATAGCAAGTGCACTGTCATAAGAGCTGTCAGTCATCACATCTCTAGAGAATTCGGCATGGGTTAGAATACAATAAAATCTCTAGAGAATTCGGCATGGGTTAGAATACAATACCATTGTCAGTCATCAAATCTATTACTAGAGTAGTTGACATGGGTTAGAATACAATACCACTGTCGGTCATCAAATCTATTACTAGAGTAGTTGACATGGGTTAGAATATTATACCAATGTCAGTCATCAAATCTATTACTAGAGTAGTCGACTTGGGTTAAAATACAATACCAATGTCAAAATTTACTCCCCTATATTTGTACATAACAGTGTTGAAAAGTATAATATACAGTGTAAATATAGAGTATTATAACACGTGTACACTGTGGGCTTAGCCCGGCGAGCTTATCCTCTTTTCAATCACTGTAATAAATGTAACTAATTTTAACAATTCCTTTCTGTTATTTAGAGTGAATATTTGTACCAACAACTGAACAAGAATAATGAATATAATATTGATTGAACAATATTTACTAATTGTAGTACGTCACATCAAATTCGCAGAGCATCTGTATGTGGATAATGTATAATAATGTTGATTATGTTTACTTAGAGTAACAGATACACAGTCTAGAATAACGTCAGCACTTGATATTGAACTCATTCATGTGTAATGTGAACGCATTTGAATTTGGTTGCTTTTGTTGTGCTATTAAAGTTGTATATTGTCGTACAGGAGTCTTTTTATATTTTTCTTCTTCGTTGACGCACATATTCAAATAATTAGTATAAACATGTTAAAGTGCTATCATTTTATTGCAGTTTAAATTGTATACATCGTCATAATGTAAAATGCATGCACATATACTTGCAGGCAATAAAGTAACCCTTTTTTCTACAAAATACAAATGGTCACATGATGAAATTCTATTTGAAACTTCTAAAATGTGGAATGGCGCCGTTCTGTGATTCAAAAATCGCGTCACTTTGAAATGACGCCAAAATTAAATACCGGTAATTATATACAACAAGATGTGTCTCTTGAAGAATTAAAATATTTAATTTCTAGAGTAATGATATCAAATGTAACTACTATATAATACATACATGATAAGGTAATCTAATTGCAGTGAATAATATATAAATCTATTGGACAATGTTGGTAGATACATAGGCATTTTTTGAAGAACAAACGGAAACCTTTTCGCAGCTTTGTTATCAAGACTTAACCTTCACATGTTTTCAGTTCAGTCCGTCATTTCTGCTGGATCAACGTGTTTCTTCATCAACTTTTCTACAAATACAAAATGAGTCTTGAAACATCAGAAGTAAGAACGTGATGTCTGGTTCAGTTAATATGGGTCTGTGGAACGCGAATCCTCCCGTCATAACAGTGACCAGTTCTACCACTAGTGTCATAGAAAAATGTGTTGTCACGCAGGTTACAGCTACTAAATACCAAAGCCTTCTCGTTTATGATGTAATCATTATTAGCATTATTAATTCAAAGTGTTTATGTATGGAGAGACAGATGAGAAAACCGTATAAGCCAGAATCTTTGATTTATGAACATAGGATACCCCCCCCCCCCCAATAAAATTGTTATAAAATATTGTAGAACTATTTGTAAATGTTGTAATATTGCTAGAAACCATACTTACCACACTATTTTCCTATGAAACCACAGTTGATTTTGTATTATTTACAAATCTATACTTGAAAATTCAATGGAAAAACATTATTCAAAAGATTAAAATCCTTCAAAAAGGTTTCTGTATTGATGCATGGACATGTAGTAATGGCAATATCAACATTGTTGTTTGATCAAATAATAGAAAATTCAATGTAAACACAGCTTAAGATCGCAAGATTTGGATGCATCCAATGAAGTAGGATTCTGTTGCGTTTACGTGGGATTTTTCTTTTATTTGATGCAACAACAATGTATATATCATGAAGTGTATCAATAAAAAAGATGTATTTTTGAAAGATTTTAAATTTTATGCAATGTTTTTTTTCATTTGAATTTTGAAGTAAAGATTTGTGAATACTTATACATGTAGTAATACAAAAATGAAGGTGGTTTCATAGGAAAATGTTGTGTTAAATATTGGTTTGAAGTAATATCAAAACACTTTATACAAATAGTTTTCCAAAGTTTTATTAATAATATTTTTTTGGGGTAACATATGTCTTTAAGAAGCAGTTAAAGAGAAAATTGGAAATGTATGAAACCTTCCCATTGATTAACTGGATGGTTTTTAATGCAGATCTTTGAACACCACCCACTGATATGGCATGTCCAGGGGTCCATGTTTGCCCTTCTCTTAATTTTGTATTCTTATAGGAATTATGCGATTTCTGTTTGTTACAACACAAGTTGCACTTTGTATCCCTTTATGTTCCTGAAATATTTTCTCAACAAAAATACTGATATTTCAATTGTCCAAATACATGAATATTTCAAAGCAAACATAATTTTACTTCATTGATAATGTTTTAATTGTCGTATAATATATTTATTACATAGTAAAAGAAATGAAATTGTCTTTGACTTACCTTCAGATTGTCCAAAAGATCAGCCACAGTAGGTCTGTCAAAAGATTTCTTACTGCAGTATACAAAGGACACAATTCCTGCCTTGTTAATGATAAAATCTCCTCCCATCTGTAACCAAAATGTTCTCTATCATACACTGAAATACTCGTGAAACAAACAGCATACTAAATAAAGAAATCAATCTACAGAATCACATTTTTCCCTAGCATAATAGATATCATTTACTGAAGCTATAGATAATGCTTGATTATACAGGGATTAGAACATACTGCGAGGAATTGGGTCACGAAATTTTTACATGATGAGGGGAATATTGGACATACAGCGAGAAATTAGGTCACGAAATGTTTACATGATGAGGGGAATATTGGACATACTGCGAGAAATTGGGTCATGTAATGTTTACATGATGAGGGGAATATTGGACATACTGCAAGGAATTGGGTCACGAAATGTTTACATGATGAGGGGAATATTGGACATACTGCGAGAAATTGGGTCATGAAATGTTTACATGATGAGGGGAATATTGGACATACTGCGAGAAATTGGGTCACATAATGTTTACATGATGAGGGGAATATTGGACATGCTGTGAGGAATTGGGTCACGAAATTTTTACATGATGAAGGGAATATTGGACATACTGCGAGAAATTGGGTCACAAAATGTTTACATGATGAGAGAAATATTGGACATACTGCGAGAAATTGGGTCACGTAATGTTTACATGATGAGGGGAATATTGGAAATGCTGCGAGGAATTGGGTCACGGAATGTTTACATGATGAGGGGAATATTGGACATACTGTGAGAAATTGGGTCACAGAATGTTTACATGATGAGGGGAATATTGGACATACTGTGAGGAATTGGGTCGTGGAATGTTTACATGAGGGTAATATTGGACATATTGGGAGGAATTGGGTCACGAAATGTTTACATGATGAGGGGAATATTGGACATACTGCAAGGAATTGGGTCAGTGAATGCTAAATGTTTACATGATGAGGAGAATATTGGACATACTGTGAAGAATTGGGTCCTGGAATGTTCACATTATGAGGGGAATATTGGACATACTGTGAGAAATTGGGTCCTGGAATTTTTACATGATGATGGGAATATTGGACATACTGTGAGGAATTGGGTAACCTAATGTTTACATGAGGGGAATATTGGACATACTGTGAGAAATTGGGTCAGGTAATGTTAACATGATGAGGGGAATATTGTACATACTGTGAGGAATTGGGTCATGCAATGTTTACATGATGAGGGAAATATTGAAAATACTGTGAGGAATTGGGCCATGCAATGTTTACATGATGAGGGGAATATTGGACATACTGGGAGGAATTGGGTCACAGACTGTTTACCTGTTGAGGGTCATCGTGGACATACTGGGAGGGTTTGGGTAGCGGAATCATCTTTACCATGGTCTCTGCATAGTAAACCATTTCCTCTATTCCCCAAACCTTAAAAAGAAAGAGCATGTATTAATGACAAGGTTCCTATGAAACATGAATGCATGTATTGAAGAAAAATTAAGATATTCCAAAATTTTGTCTAGTAAACAAGTCTCACAAAATTGAAAAATAAGTGAATTTCAGTACATCTTCATGGTAATTCTAGATTCTGAGATAACGCAAAAGATACAACAAGAGTACCACAAACGGTACATAATACGCCTGTGAAATGCTTACATAGGGTGTTTTTCTTGTGATATAATTTGTATAACTTTGCTTCAGGTAGTATCAGCCATCATGAGGCTGTGACAAACTTTCATATGAACAAAGGGTCTTAACTTAAAAATCGAGATTTCCTCAAAATGGACCAAGTTCAACAACCTGTAATTTTTTCAAAAATAGAAGAAAATCAAAATCCTTCCCCAGATGCACATCTTCAATACCGATACAAACACTTCACAAAATAAGATGGTCCTCACTTGAAAACTGTGGGAGGAATTGGGCAGACAAATTATGTACCCTCCATAGAATATTAATTTCCAAATAGACTAAGTTCAACAACCTGTAATTTTCTCAAAAATTGTAGAAAATCAAAATCCATCCCACATGCACATCTTCAATACCCATACAAACACTCCACAAAATAAGAAGGCTCTCACATAAAAACTGTGGGAGGAGTTGGGCGGACAAATTATGTACTCTCCATATAATAATTATTTCCAAATAAAGGGGCAAAACCCCTGGAAAAAAGGTCGAAATGGATCAAAATTGCAGTATGATCTAGAGTGACCCACAAAGAAGCTACACAGCAAGTTTCAGCATGATATGTGAAAGGGAAATGAAATTATAAAGAAAAAACTCCGAACGAACGGACGGATGGACGAACGGACGGATGGACATACAGACATCACTGTACCATAATACGTCCTGTCTAAAGACGGGCATATAAAAATGAATTCAACAGAGCATGGCTTACAAATTCTGACTGGAGTCTAGAAGCTATTGAGTGCTCTTTCAATATATTGCCCCTGTTATAATGACATTCCCATTTATTGTCTGAAAGTCCTAAAGAACAGATTTCTCTCTATGGTAGAACGTTTGCTTTGTAACTGGAAGGCCATAAGTTCGAGCCCTGCCCATACCATGGCTGCATCAAACATAAGATGTAAATACATGTACAGTTAGTGATTGTCCTTTGTCAAATGCTCAGCATTTAGAAGTGAGAATCACGGGTCTTTCAGATATGACGTTAAAAACGGAGGTCCTATGTCGCAGCAGGCTTTTGCATGTTACAGAACCCTCACTGCTATAGCCGTGAGTGCTATAAGCATAGGTGCAAGGTGAAGATAACGAACAGTGATCAATTTCATAACTCCTACAAGCAATACAAAATAGATAGTTGGGCAAACATGGACCCCTGGACACACCAGAGGTGGAATCAGGTGCCTAGGAGGAGTAAGCATCCCCTGTTGACCGGTCACACCCGCAGTGAGCCCCATATCCTGATCAGGTAAACGGAGTTATCCGCAGTCAAAATCAGTGTGCCAAGAACGGCTTAACAATCGGTATGAAACACGTCAGACAGCATTTGACCCAATGCGAGGTTGTATTGACGAACTAGATTGTTATAATGACCATAGAATAACTTTTGTTGGTCGAGAATTATTATCCTTGTCGCATTACAAACAATTCCAAATGAGTGTAGTTCATGTAACAAGCGATAATATTACAGTCGACTATATCACTATCGTATAGATAAAAACACCGAATGAAACTGAAAATCAAAATTACATGTATAATAATCACATAGATTAATAGAAATGTTATCATATTTCTTAATATCATATCTGTACTACACAAAAAGGTAACACACGCCTTAAATTATGATTTGTCGTGCATATATGTAATCTTAGTATCAGATGTATGTGATGCGTAATTTTTTCCCAGAAATGTCAGATTTTAGAATTTCACCATGAGCACAGGGAAGGCGATTGATGAAAGACCCTTTTTATTATTAATCGAAGTATTTCGTTTATCACACGCAAATGTCATCCATCGCCTTGAATGTGCTCATATCATAATATTGACTAATGTAAGTAAAATTTTGGAAGTTTTGGCTAAGAAATAGCGATACATGTAAATTCGGGAGCGTATTACTCTACTATGTGACGTTTTGGCGCCATTTTGTTTGTATATTTGAAGAGAGGGTGTTGCCTCCAAATGACTTCGATAAGTAAAAGTGTGTCATCTTCTATTTTATTTTTCTTGATTTCACTAGGCCAAATTCATATGCTAAGCGTACCTTCTCCTTTGTAATATTTGTCTACATTTGTAATATTCACCTACAGCTGTTGACATCCAAAACTAGGTGAAAATTCTTGACAGGATGTAAAATAAACAAACAAACAAATCATTATTGATACACATCAATTTACCTTGTACACTGAACGATGCAGACCAAATGCCTTGTAAACCTAAACAAATAAAATATCTTTTTTATACAATTCAATAAAAGAACAATCCATGTAAATAATTCATTTGGATGTTTACAAAGTTACAGCATGAATATGTTGCTAGAGTATTTGATATAATTTATCAGTGAGGAGATGGTAGTGCACATTTCTTTACTAAGTAAAGAGGAAGCTGTCATTTTTCAAATGAAATTGTTAGAATAGGTCCTCAGTATCCTTCGCTTGTCGTATGAGGTGACTAAACAAGAGGCCCATGGGTCTAGAATCGCTTTTCTGATACATTGTAGAACAGGCAAAAATTCTCACAAACCAAGATTCATCAATTAACAAAGTTTGATGATGTTAAGTCAAATAGTACCTGAAAATTTAAATGTAACTGTCCAAAAGTAGGTCACAGTGACCTACTTTTGGTCGACACACTGAAGACTCAAGATGCATCAACTGACAAGTCAAATAGTATTCAAATATAGCCATCAAATTCCAAAAGAAGGCCACAGTGACCTACTTTTTGGTCGACACACTCAAAAGACTCAAGATGCATCAACTGACAAAGTTTGATATTGAAGTCAAATAGTATCTGAAATATTCAGATATAGACGTCAAATTCCAAAAGTAGGTCACGGTGACCTACTTTTTGGTCGACACACTCTGAAGACTCAAGACCCATCAACTGACAAAGTTTGATGATTTTAAGTCAAATAGAATCTGAAATATTCAAATATAGACGTCAAATTCAAAAAATAGGTCACGGTGACCTACTTTTTAGTCAACACACTCTGAAGACTCAATATGCATCAACTGACAAAGTTTGATAATTGTAAGTCAAATAGTATCTGAAATATTAAAATATAGCCGTTAAATTCCAAAAGTAGGTCACAGTGACCTACTTTTTGGTCAACAAACTATGAAGACTCAAGATGCATCAACTGACAAAGTTTGATGATCCTAACTTTCGTAGTGTCCAAAATATGCATCTAAAATTGAAAATGTGAAATTTGAATGTCTGCAAAATTCAAAAAGTAGGTCACTGTGACCTACTTTTTAAAAAAAATAAATATGTTTTGAGGCCTCTAGACGCATCAACTTACAAGGTTTGATGATTCTAAACCTCTCGGTATCTGAAATAACAACCTAAAATGTATTCATAAATGATTAGCCATAAAATTCAGAAAGTAGGTCATGGTGACATACTTTTCACATGACGCAGTTCAAGGTCCCATGATCCATCAACTGACAACTTTTGATGATCATAGGCTCGAAAGTGTCCAAGATATGCATCAAAATCCATTTAATAATCTGTGAAATTCAAAAAGTAGGTCACCATGACCTACTTTTGAGACAACATGATATTAGGTCCTAATATGCATCAACTGACAAAATTTGATGATTCTAGTGCTTATACTAAGCAAAATATCAAAGTTTTAACAAAACAAAATTTAAGGTCAACTTTGAAGTGCCATTGAGACCACACCCTTTACCCCAGGAGGATGCCTTGAACATTTTTTTTTTTTTTATCTACAACCTATCCTTATCCTTATGCATAAGTTTGGTGATAATTTGCCCAGTGGTTCTTGAGAAGAAGATTTTTTAGCAAACACTACTTTTGTTTGCATTTTCCTAATTATCTCCCCTTGTTAAAGGGTCACAACCCCAGTTTTAGTACAAATGAAAGCCCTTGGGCCAAGGATACCCTGTGACAAATTTGACAAAAATTGGCCAAGGGGTTCTTGAGATATAGCCCTTTTTCCAAAAAGTTGACGCACACCGCACGCCAGACATATGGCCATATGATTAGCTCTTTGAGCCTTTGGCTCAGAAGAGCTAATGAAGCGGTCCATCAGATGAGACGAAAAAACCGAGGCCCCGTGTCACAGCAGATGTGGTGCGATAAAGAACCCTCCCTGTTCAAAGGTTGCATAAGCGCAGAGCAAAGGCTTAAACTTTGCAATCCTTCGTCGTCAATGGATACTTCTCTATATGAGTGAAAAACTCTCAAGTAGGACGTTAAACAGTATAAAATCAATCAAACAAATGAAAATTTGATACCAGAGATTCCATGCAACATACAGAGTAGTTTCTTTATTCTAAATGAAACTTGGATAACTAAGAGTATGTATCTCAAAAGGCATTAGCACAATAAAAAATTAAACCAAATGAAATCGTACACAATGAACAAAGGCAAGTACTGTTGACATGTTATGAGTAAAACTATTGTTATTTGGAACTCCTCTAGACATGCTATAAGTAAAACTATTGTTACATGTATTTGGAACTCCTCTAGACATGTTATGAGTAAAACTATTGTAATTTGGAACTCCTCTACCTTCCTCTGTGGGTCCAGAAGCATTGGAAATGGACATTTGGTTTCAGCAAGCCACTGCTGTGCTCCTTTCTGATCTCCAAAAGAAACTACAAGAACTCGGCCTCCTGACTCGGATATTTCTTCCTACAATACAAAAGCCAGCCTGAGCAAAGACGGTCATTAGTGGTAACAAGAGGCCCAGGGGCCTTATAGGTCACCTGAGTATCATGTAACAACCTTCCAATGTTTGAATTAGGTTTGTGTTTAAATATAAGAATTTTACTTTTGGATGGAGGAAACATTGAATAGCTATGTGGTCATGAAGTACATGTGTCATTTTTATGTTCAATCAATAATCCTTCTTAAAAAACCTAGGTCTGAGACATCATAAAGAAAAGGGTTATTTACTCCTTAGATAAAACCAATATAAGAAGATTTTCAAAGAATTTCTACATTTTCACTATATGACCAATAGAGCCCCACCCTAACACAAGAACCCCTGCCCCAGGGGCCATGAATTTCACAATTTTGGTAGAGGGTTCAACGCTCATTATAATTATCCCCACAGTTTGGCTTCTTGATGTCCAGGAGTAAAGAAGAAGATTTTTTAAAATTACACTCATTTTGATGGTTTTTGCCCCACCCCTCAGGCCCCAAGGGGGCAAGGACCACAAATTTCACAATTTTTGTTCCCCTCCACCCACAGATGCTATATGCCAAAATTGGTTGAAATTGGTTCAGGGGTTTCAGAGAAGAAGCTGAAAATGTTCAAATGTTAACGCACGACGAACGACGACGGACAAAAACAGATAGCAATAGGTCACCTAAATGAATTCAGGTGACCTAAAGAGCTCAAAAAACAAATGTATAATGCAATAATCAGCTGATTCAATTGACCAATGACATTTAATCACATTTACAGAGAGTCTATCCCAGCCAGAGTCGCCTTTAAATTATGATATTGATTGCTATTCAAGAGTTGCCTTTATATTATAAAATTGAGGGCTATTTAAGTATCTTAGGTTTATCAGTAATTTTGCATACCCAGTTGCAACAGAAATGGTAATTTTCAATGTTGTCATCTGACCTGTTCAATGTAATCATGTGCAACATGAAAGGTGAAAAATTGATGGCTGGATCAGGAATTGGACCACGACCCACTGCATTACTACTTGTGCTCTATACCTAACCACTCAGTTATCCAGGCCAATATCTACAGTTCATTTAGCCACTACACTCCTCCCTCCTTAGATTATTTTCACCTCCAAAACACACTATCCAGATTCTTTTGCCCCTGGCAGGACTTTCATTTGCAAGTCCAGTGGTGGTCAACAGCACCATATGTAACAGACAAAAGAAATTCATAACTGGACCAGAATCGAACCCAGGACCCCTGCGGCCAGGTACTCTAACCACTTAGCTATCCAGGAAGATATCCACTGTCCCTATAACCTAAAACCAGTACATTCCTCTCTGTTTAAATTGTTTTCACCAATGAAAACACAATCCAGATTCTTTTGCCCCTAGCAAAACTTTAACCTGCACGTCCAGGGGTGGTCAATAGCAACAAATGTAATAAGAAAGGAGAAGATTTATGGCTGGACTGGAATTGAATTTCAGGCCTCTGCTTTACTAGCCAGGTGTTTTAACCACTGAACTATCCAGGATGATATCCCCCCAGGCACCCACCCTCATAAGAGTGTGCACTGTCTATGTAATAAGAAAGTTGTCACTGAAATAAACATTGTCTTGACATCAATACAATCAATAAGCACCTAATCATTACCGTAATCTGATTATCAGTTTTCTTTGCCATGCTACAGTATATTTTAATGATTAATATCATCCACATAAAGTGAAGTAAATGTATATGCATATATAATGGAAATGTGAGAGACAAGAGATTTTTTTACTGAATAAAAGGGAGTAAAACAATTCAAAATTCAAAACATTTGAAAAGCTAAAATTGACCAACATTGTACCATAAGACAAAGCTAAGGTCTATCAGACAATTTTTGACTGTTAATGAAGTAGTCAGCATTACTCTTGCCTTTGATCTTTAGAATTGACCCATTGATACATCTATAGTTAATTAGATAATTTATATACTGTTAAAGAGAAAGACATCTATAGTTATCTTTTGATCTAAGAATGGACAGGCTCAGGTAAACCCATTGACAATGATAATTATGAATAAAGCTATTTTTGAATAGTCTGACAATATTACCATTCTTATGTAAAAGTATGTTTCTTTTGTTCATTTATTGGACACTGTCAGGTAAGCAGTCTTGTACTGCAGGTTTTATATTCACTCACTCTATAGTACTGAGCCATATCAACATGTCTTCCTCTGATGGGGAGAGTATTTTCATTGCACAATTAAATGTCAACTATTTTTAAGAACAGACAGTATCTGTTCTTTATTACATTGTAACTTATTGGACACCTACATGTAACCTTTCTTCTATATAAAAGCCTAAGAAGACAAAGGATTGTGTAACAAAAATGTTTTAAAGTTAATTAGATAATTTACATACTGTTAATGAGATAGATATTATCCCTCTTACCTCAGACTTCTCAACTTGTTCAATATGTTGACGTCATGGGAGTCAAGCAAAATGCCGCAATAGCACCAAAACAAGGTCCTTGTGTCCCAGATACTCCATTAAATTGGTTTCCTGCCCAGTTCTAGCATTAGTCAGTGGGACCTCCACTGGCCCCGTGTCCCCTAGCTGTATGCTGGTGTCATCTCCCTTCAATGATCTGTCGACGCTCTGTAATACCTCATCCCATTGTTGCTATATTTAGAAACATGCATTCTGAGAGTATTGCATGGCAATACATAGTCCCCTACCGGTTGCAAAAATGACTGCACCACAACAATATTCAAAGTTCATTATGTAGGTTATGGTAAAAGGAAAAATTGGGGAACCAGCATATGAATCGTTGGAAATCAACTACTATTTGAATAGAGACTAGACCAGGAAAAAAGACAAATTTATAATTAGGTTTAAGTCTTTAACCAAGTCAATAAACTGTGACATGTAGGTGATCATGAATAATTTAGCTATATTGTTGTATTACTATGCTAGAAGTTTTAATGAGTGTAGTACTCTTATCTACAGAGATAAGAAACTTGGATGTAAACTAACAATTCATGCAATTTTTCTAAGTCCAAGGGCCATAACTTATATTGTAGTTAATGAAAAATCAACGGACCAAGACGAAATTCAAATCTGTAACTTGTTATGGCAAAGCAATGTACCAAATATCAAATGAACATCTGCAAGCACAACCAAAAAAATGTGCGGAAAACTGATAATTCATGCTATTTTTCCAAGTCCAAGGGCCATAACTTAATGAAAAATCAACGGACCAAGACGAAATTCAAACTTGATCTGTAACTTGTTATGGCAAAGCAATGTACCAAATATCAAATGAATATCTGCAAGAACAGAATATTCCTAGAATATTTAAACAATTGATAGAATAATTTTTATTGACTTTCATGTAACTAAAATTGGGTGTGTGTGTGTGGGGGGGGGGGGGGGGGGGGTGATATAAGAAATAACATAACAGATTTACATTTTAGAATTTTAAATGCCATGTATCGATCTGCTCATGTGAGCCAAATTTCCATCAATAAGTAAACTATCTTCAGCGGATTAAAAAAAAAATGAATAAGAAAATGAAATTATATTGATAAAAGGAAATAATAAAATGAAAATAAAATTGCACACAAGTATAGGAAATTTTACCCTGCATCAAACCATGGATATGTACATACTCCAGCGTTTAATCATTGTTGTAAAATAAGCTGTAATACTAATGACATATCTATTCACTTATTTGTATAAATTTCAAACAAATCATGGGCTCAATTTGTCCCTAAAATGACTTGAAATTTATTTTCCACATGCGTTTGTCTTTTATATATATTTTTTCCGTTTAGGCATGTAAGCATATGCTAACTTCCATCTTTACGTGATGATGTATAATCTAGATCATTTATTAAAAATTATTATTGATATTACACTTTATGATGATTGATTTTTATATTGTTTAACTTCCCTCTCGTAAATTTTCACTAATATGGAGACGTCACCATTGCCGGTGAAGGGCTGCAAATTTTAGGCCTATACTCGGCGCTTACGGACTTTGGGCAGGGAGGGATCTTTGTCCTGCCACACCTGCTGTGACACGGGACCTCAGTGTTTGCAGTCTCATCCGAAGGACCGCCCCATTTAGTCGCCTCCTACGATAAGCAAGAGGTACTGATCGAGGACCTATTCTAACCCGGATCCCCACGGGAGTGCACTTTATAAAAAGGGGTTGGAACCCCAAGGGTCCGATAATGACCCTTCCCTTGTCTGTGTATACATATAGGTCTAGTCTGTATGTTTAATTTCTAACGACCTTCATAAAAGTACAGAAACGATCCACTTGCAAAATTGGGATTTTAACCCCTCTCCCATTACCAAATCATTTTATTATCATATTTTCCTTAAAATGTGCATGTATTATGCAGTTAGTCAGTTGCATCAAAGGTATTGATCTGATGGGGAAAAATAGCTGAGTACGTCGAATTGCAACGTCTTGGATCATTAAATCAACTGTTTCTAAAGAAATTTAATTTCTGAACATGAGAATAATAATGTCTTGGATCCCCTCTAATGTTAAATATACATGTGATCTAACGGTGATGCAGGCATATGTAGCTACCCCCCCCTCCCCCCCCCCCCCCCCCAATATCTGTTCTCGTTATTATTACATGCAAAGTTTGATATATTGACTACCCCCCCCCCCCTCACTTTTTAGAATATGAATTCGATCTTGCATTGTCTTTATATTTATTTCAGCAAACTGGTAACAAGGGCTAGGCCCATTTTGGATACAATGAATTTACTATATTTGTGGTATCACAGAGCCCGGGCCCAAAACGAACTTGACCCTTGTGAGACTGACATTTCTGTGGGTGTGCATAACAAAGAAGGACAACTCTAATTGATTTAAGGTTCAGGCTCGGACTGTACAATATTTTTGTGCAAAAGCAGACTGCAAGTCATTGTGATTGTTTTCTTCCTACAAAGTATAAACAAACTCGGTCAAGTAAATACTACCACAAAATGATCTCAGGCGGGGCCAGCATGGCGGCCATATTGCTCATTTATGTGCATGTAGGAACACTTACGATAACCCTAGACCACTCGTAGGGTTACGATCAATACCTGATCATAAATCGAAAATCGTAAATTTTAGTGAAACGGTCGTACGTGTTATGTTCACATTTACGATCTACGATCGGTTAGTGAAACGGCCACCTGGAGCTTATGGTTATGTATCCTG
The DNA here is from genome assembly GCF_947568905.1 of Ostrea edulis. Lineage (NCBI taxonomy): Eukaryota > Metazoa > Mollusca > Bivalvia > Ostreida > Ostreidae > Ostrea > Ostrea edulis. The sequence goes on from NC_079168.1 coordinate 31,751,406, forward strand.
CCCACTAGATCCGAACAGACAGACTACGCCATACCATAATATGGCCTGTCTTCGATGGGCGTACAAAAACTAAATAGATGAATTTACTGCAATTTACTTTAATCTCAGGAAATATATTTGATTAATTTTCTATTATTACTAAGTTAATTATGAATGTATTTGGGGAAACAAGACTTGGTTTCAGTAAACAAACCTGTGATAAATTAATGCACTGCTTACCTCCAAAGTAAATATGTCCTCCTCTAAATCACGAATTTCTACATTTCTGTGAACAAACATTCAGAATTAAATTTTATACACAACATTTACATCTGTAAGACACGTACTTTAAAAGTGGTTATTTACACATGGGGGGAAATTTACACTAATCACGTGGTCATGTGCACGTAATAGGCGCGTAAATTTCCCCATGCATATATTTATAAGTATTTGATATGATATATATCATATTCAGTTACCACTTATTTTTCCTCCACCCATAATGTTGGACGTGGAAAATTGCGTACTTAATCCCCAGCGTAAATAAACACTTTTACAGTACAAGCATCGGTAACCATGGTAATTGGAACATTTAGGAATACTAAATACTCTGATTACTTCAACATTTGTGTTGTAGCAGAAACATAAAGAAGGTATGCCTTTTCCAGACTCACGTTCAAACTGTAATATCTACATTTTCCAACGTTTTTGCCTTTGAAATCTTTACCAAATTGTAATGATAACCATTTCCTCATGGATGTGCTGCAGATATAAACAACGCGTGTATGATTCTTGATGAATATAGAGAGTCTATTCTAATGGCTAGGAGTCTTGACAGAAATGAAAGTAGAATGCAAGTATAAGAAATATATGAATTTGACTTTTGACAATTACATGAGGGTATAATGCTGCATGCTGGGATATTTTTCATGATGTGCTAATGCACAGCATGAAATGTTACAGTTCATACTCTCATAAATTTTCAAAACTTTTAAATATAAAATAAAAATATAAAAATATTTCTTAAACTAACAACCAACCTGTAGTTAGCCTTGACTTGGTCTTGAAATTCACGCCTTGATGTTACTTTTAATCTGTTAAATTGAAATTTATAATTTTGTTCACATTTGGAATAAATTTTCAAGGGAGCAAGTACTATAGAATATAAAAGAAAATTTCATTTTCATGGAGGACGTTTAAGTCATTTCATTGTAGGGTGTTTTGAGTCATATTTCATTGGAGGATGTTTGAGTCATTTCATTGGAGGATGTTTGAGTCATTTCATTGTAGGATGTTTGAGTCATTTCATTGTAGGATGTTTGAGTCATTTCATTGTACTAGGATGTTTGAATCATTTCATTGGAGGATGTTTCAGTAATTTCATTGTAGGATGTTTGAATCATTTCATTGGAGGATGTTTCAGTAATTTCATTGTAGGATGTTTGAATCATTTCATTGGAGGATGTTTGAATCATTTCATTGGAGGATGTTTGAATCATTTCATTGGAGGATGTTTGAGTCATTTCATTGTAGGATGTTTGAATCATTTCATTGTGGGATGTTTTAGTCATTTCATTAGAAAATATTTTTTTTTTTTTTAAACATACACGCAGTATATATATACATACATTCTGCAAAGAAACTTGTACAAAATGTTTAGAAGAACTATCAAAGGTATATGTATATATTATTTTCTGAGAGAGAGAGAGAGAGAGAGAGAGAGAGAGAGAGAGAGAGAGAGAGAGAGATGAGTTCAGTCATTATTTAATATATTTTAAAAGGGTACATATATATTGAAATTTATAAAAAAGATAATTTCCAAACAAAAAACAAAAAAAAACAACAACAGCAAACAAACACTCAATGAAATAATTGATTCCAGTGGTTCCAGCAGGTGTCAAACAAATCTTTTTCACCATTTTTATATGCAATATGTCTTTGAGTTTCATAAAATGTGTTCATTAGCGATATCGCAACATTTACATTCAGTATCTTCCCTTTACACCTCATAGTATAGATATAATATTTCAGCCAAAGAACAAGATTATTTTGTATAGTTTTCTTTTCATCCAAAAATCCAAAAATAAAATTATTTTTTGTTATTGATATTTGAAGATTGGTCTTATGTTCAAAACAAACTTCAAATTCTCTTAAGAAATGCTGAACACTATCACATTCCCAAAACAAATGTTCAATTGTTTCTTCTTCTATCTGACAGAATGTACAATTCTTATCATCTCTAATTTTGATTTTGAATAAGTATGAGTTTGAAGCTAAAATTTTGTTCAGAATTCTGTATTGAAACCACTGAGAATTAGAGAATATTTTGGCTCATTGGTGATCATTGTATTTAGAATTACTTTACGTTCTACATGTACAATGTATAATGCAAGTCACTCATTAGAATCCGTTCAAAACATTTAATAACATGCATAAAGAAGCTCATTGATATCTATGAATTATATATCATTCAACATGTATATACAGCTTGCCATTACATTTGATATCACTGTGTAAATTAATGTAATAAACCACGAGCATTGATGTAATTCTGACAATTTGTGTTGTGAAGAGTGTCTAAAATATAATGAAGTGATTTTTCACTATTGGGTATAATTGTGGATCTGTATAGAATCATCATTAAACTTTTGTACTGATGAGCCTACATTGGACAGTAACCAAACTGGACTGCAGAAATCTTCAGTACAAACATGTGCTGGATGTTAAGGCTTGATATCAGGTAAATTAAAAAAAATGTTGCCACAAACAGGATATTGCGAAAATAAGTCCGAGATACAGGTATCAGACTACTTTTATACCAATCCATTCTGATTTGAAACCGATTAAGAATTTATGAGGCAGGTAAACAATAAAGTCATTATATCAGAAACGACAACATTGGGTGACTGTCACGCAAGAAATTATGCTAAAAATGAAAACCGCATCCTGCACATTCAAAAAGGTATTGTTGTGAGAGTCAGACAGTAAATAAAAAAGAGAGACAGATGGATGGAGGGATGGACAGACAGACAGACGACCGGACAGACAGACAGACGACCAGACAGACAACGGACAAAGGGACCCCCGAGTGTTGGTATGCTCTGCAGGATAAAAAACTTAAATAGTAATACTGATTTGTGGTGTTATGTCATGAGATTTATGCTAGCTTGTAGAGGTAGTACCTCACCTTGGTAATTATGTTGAACAATATCTGATGCAGAGCTGAGCTAGGCTACCTCAGCACCTACCTGTCAAACACAGTCTTGTAACACTTAGCCACCTCAAACAGTCTCCCAATCTTCCCATCCATCAGTTTAGACACCCCATCTGACTCTGTGTATACAGACAATTATGAATTAGCACAGCAAATATCAGAACTTCCTACCAATAAAAAATAAAAAAAAATGTTTATTCGGTATATACATGCATACAAACATACATACATATTAAATACCAAGGATAACCCATGAAAGCTCGAAAGCTTATTTCCAATGGAGTCCTTTGATGCAAGGAAGTTTGTGCTAGGGGGTCATTTATGTGGGAGGAAACCATAGTACCCGGAGGAAACCCACGTGTCCGAGTGTGTGACCGCCATACCCTCTCACATCCAACCACTGCCGATCATGGGGATCGAACTCGGGTCGCAGCGATGTGGTGAGAAGCAAAAGCAAAACCTCTGCATTACCCGGACACCCATGAATGGGAATGTCTCAAGCTTAACTACTCAAATAATATTTCTCATTCATCAAAACAATATAATTCCAATGTTATTTATTACAATTGTTTTGATTGGACAAAGATAAAATTAATCTAAACGAGAATTTACACATCGATAAATCCGAAAATGCTATGTATACATACGCGCTTGAAAACAAACAACATTATAAGTGCAGGGAAAGTATTCAAATTATTGAAGTTGATAAGCAGGGAACGAATTGGAATTATAAGAATCAAACATTCTTTTTGAAGAATTTATCAATGTGTAAACTCTGGACATTTTACTCACAAACTGAATAAAAGTGCGAAACACTTTTATGTTAAGTTTGTGAGTAAAATGTCCGGAGTTTACACATCGATAAATTCTTCAAAAAGAATGTTTGATTCTTGTAATTCCAATTCATTCACTTTATTAACAATTGCAAAAATTTGAATAGTTTCCCCGCACTATGTTTGTTTTCAGGCGTGTATGTATACATCGCGTTTTCGGATTTATTGATGTGTAAACTCTTGTTCAGCTTTATGTTTGTCCAATCAAAACAATTGTAATAAATAACATTGAAATTATTGCACAATAAATATACTTATGAAATGAAAGTACTTTTTTTTAATACTCATTTCAATATAATATGGTAGTTTTGGTTTAATTTTTACTTTTATTTCTGAATTTCGATTACGATGTAAATTATTCATCTGTTGTATTTGACCACGCCCACTACATGTATATCTTTTGGTCAATAACTTTGATGACAATTTTCACTGTCTCATTTATTATATAAAGCCTTGCTGCAAACAAATTCATCAAAGAGAGACAGCTGGCTTTGCTATAGCTACACTTCTCCTTCGATTCTTCCTATACTGGAATCACGTCTTGTTTGTCTATTTTGTCACTATATTTTGTCCCTTGTACTTTATACTAAAATATAATATTATGTTTGGGTTGGAAGAATTTCCTTATAGTTTATATGCTAAATTCTAGGAATTAGGAGTGTGCATTTATCATAATCATACTGGTAATAAATTTGTAAAGTGTTGTTTATCTTATTTTCATTTCTATTTGAGTATAATTTTCAAGTTTTTAATCATGATAGTGTAGTTGGGTTGTTTCAAAGTTGCCATTATCAAATAAAATAAAACAAACACAACATGAAGTACAGAATATACGAATGTCAGACCTGCTACAATGATATAAAGAAAGTTTATGTATTATAAACCTTGAACATTTTTAAGCAGCTTACAAAATAGTGTAAACTGTCCCAACTTAATTACTACAGGTGACTCTCGATGGCTCAAACTTCGATCTCTCGAAGTTCTCAGTCTCTCAAAGAGAAATCATGGTCCCGATTTTTTTCTCTATATAACAAAGCAAATTTACTATCGATCTCTCGAACAATCGATCTCTCAAAGTTCTCAATCTCTCGAAGTGAAACTGGGTCCCGTAAAACATATTACATTGTTTTTCACTCTCGATCTCTCGAAGTGGTGGTAGCGTACACCCACCGTTACCCAAGCGTGTTATAATTTCCGCTTGGACCATACCTGGGTTTTGTTGAATGCTGGAGGCGTAATTAGGTGTTTACATAGTTGAAATATCACCGGTGCTTCTTTGTGGAGGTGACACACTTGAGTATATAATTTGGTTTTGTGTCGAGATGATTAAAATTATATATAATCCGACTATGAATAAAATCTATAATTTGTTTGGACTTTACAACGAGAGAGTAAGTTTTATACATAATTTAGAGATTTACTGACTGAAATTTTTCGAGTTTGTTCTTTGTGTAAAGTTGCTCTAAAACATCGTTTTACTCATTTGTTAGAATTTTTGCTTTGGGTAAAGTGACATAGCATTGGGCTCTGTTTAGTTTGCGATAGTAAAGCGTCATCAGAACTTGGTTTTGTATGCCTATCTAAGCATGATTAAAGAACAGATAAATACATAAACTTTGAAATGTTTTTTTATAATGCAAAATAAGGCTTTTTATTTTTATATCGAAGTACCTGACGAATATGAAGGAAAACATGTCAAAATGATATCATATGATCTTGTTGGTATACATTTCCGGTTACTGTAAATTCTTAACCATACCGGCGGACCTTCAATTTCCAAATTTCGATCTCTCAAAGTTTTATCAAGGTCCCTTGAACTTCGAGTTATCGAGAGTCACCTGTATATATTTTGTACATGTATCATATAAAATAAGTAGAAATTACTTTTGCTCCCTATAATTCAATTTTAATTATGAAAATGGATTTGATATACATCTAAGTTAATTGATAAACAGTCATAAAGACAAGAAGAATTTTTTATGAAAAGGAAGCAATATTGTTGTAGCAGCACAATGAAAATGGAGATCAGGTCTATATCATTTTGGTGTCAAATGTTAATTGCAAACCAACTCAGCTAATGCATCTTTCCACTGGCAAACAACTATTTGGCTGCCACATTCCTCCCCTTTGAAGTCTTCAAACCTTGGCGATAATGCCAGTCAGTATCCTCGGGGTTTGTAGACTCTGACCACCATAATGCCATTTGTAATTGATGAGAATCAGTCAGGTCAAGGAATGACACGGAATGGAACTCACATTGATCATAATGTGTAACAGGATGAAATATGATGGACCAGACCTGGATTCGAACCCAGTCTCCCTGAATTTATATACAGGTGCAAACTGCCCATTGGGCTTCTGTGTGGAGTCATTTAAATTCGTGCAGGCAATTTTTGTGGGTTGCCAAGATTTTACAGTGCCGTTGGGATATGATTAGTGGATATGGTTTTCATACATTGAAACATCGAATAAATTTTGAATTTTGTTGTGGTTTGAAATTCATAGGATAGGGGTCCCCACGAAATACACAAAAACTCAGCCCCCAAGAAATTTAATGATTCCAGTGTTTGGATACTGATGATTGAAACCCAACTTGCTGCCATAAATGTGATGGAGCAAATAATCACTCTACAAGTATAATGGACTCAGACACACCTGCTATACATGTAGAGGTCAATATAACAGATATCGACTCAGACTCATCTACATGTAGAGGTCAATAATCAGATATCGACTCAGACTCCCCATCTACATGTAGATGTCAATAATCAAATATCAATTCAGACTCCCCTTCTACATGTAGATGTCAATAATCAGATATCGACTCAGACTCACCTTCTACATGTAGAGGTCAATGATCAGATATCGACTCAGACTCGATCACCTTCTACATGTAGAGGTCAATGATCAGATATCGACTCAGACTCGATCACCTTCTACATGTACATGTAAGATATCAACTAGAAATATGTCTACAGGACATGAAACCTCCACCCGGTGTGACCCTTTCTTTCTTTCTTTTTGAAAAATTTTGCAAATCAAAACTTTATAGCTTTGTAACAGAAGGGGAGAAAATGCAACAAACCAGACCATGATTTGAACCCAGGTCCCCTGAATCTCTAGTCAGGTGCTCTACCAACTGAGTTATTTGACCATTGGCGATCAAATCCGGCTGACCATTACAACTTTTCAATGGAAAGAAAAAGATCTATGCTGCACACACCTTATCAATAGAAGTTTAACTACATGCAGTGCTTTCTCAATAGAGAACCTTTAAACCACTCTTCTCTGTTGTTATTTATTCTAAAAGTTTTAACATTTTTTTTATAAGTCATATCACACAAATAACAAAGAAGGCCCTTCAAATACTCTCCTAAAGTTATCAATCAATGCAATATTTCTATGGAAAAGTGAAGTGTCCACGTCTTTAATTTAAAAATGTCACCTTTTTACAAAATGTTTTACTTTTAAACTTTTTGACTCAAGTATTACCCATTCATTTCACTCCGAATATTATTCAATTACCAAATTTCTAAAAAAGAATGGCTAAATATTGCCTAGATACATGTACCTGTAATAGATAGAAAGGTTATCGTTACTCAAACTTACTTCTAACAAAAGAAAGAAAAACAATTTATATACTCATATGCAATGCAGATCCTCATTTACATACACGGATATCACAAACAGACATGACACACACTATATGCCCCGTCCACAGTCAGATTGGGGAAAAACAATTCTTCATTAATTAATTGCTTTGAAACTGAGCTAACCGTCAAATACAGAAAAGTGAGGTCAAGATCAAAGGAAATACCAAGGTAAAAAAATACTGATGCAGTTGAATAGATGTCACACCAATATGTATCAACATATATAAGGTCTGATAAAAATATCTTGAATAGTTTCTTTGAAATTGAGCTGAATGCAAAGTGTGACGGAAGGATGAACTTGGACAAAGACAGAGGACGGACATGACAAACACTATATGTCCCGTTCATGGCGGGACGTAAAGATATCGATTCAGACTTACCTTTCAAGACCTCTTTGAGGTACTCTATGAGGGTTACCTCTGTTGTCTGTATGTCTGTCAGAGATTGCTTTAGATCATCCATCTGTCTGTCTGTGGTCTGCTCCTCTGACATGATGGATTTAACAGTACGACATAAAACTGTCAATGACACGACATCAAACTGTCATCTAGACTAATCTGTAGACACCTGTCAAACAAGTAATTAAATTAATGCTGTATAGAAAGAAACAAGTGAAATGCATATAATGATCGAAACTAATACAACGGATTGCCACATTACTTAGACAAAAATCCCACAGAGGGAACATGTTTTGAAAAGCTATATTATTCACATACATTAATTCCTTTTAGAAAAGTGGAATGGCAGAGCCTGCATGTACAGACACATCCATATGTCCATATGGATGTAAGGTAACTATAATATTATAATAATGATAATGCCTGTACTCCATTTCTCTAAAGATAATGCATGTATAGCTCTGAATATATTAAATTTTCTTTTCTTTAGAATAAATAGGTATTGCTGTGCGAGTTTCAGTTCGTTTATGATGGTCTTACAGAGCTGACAATTTTGCTGAATTCCTCTGTCGCCTTGATTATTAACTGTCATGTGACAGGAAAAGTCCACATCAGATATTCAATTCTGCGTAACAAATGAATCCTTTAGAAGAAGGTATTATTATATCGTATGCAATAATAATTTAACATAAAATAAGAAAATATACCACTACATGACAACCCCAGACTGCATTCGATGTGGTACCCGCGTACCCGTTCGGATAGCAAAAGATAAACAAAACTCGGTGGGTTTTTCCTTTTACGTTCCGCTCCCTGTTTCCTACTTGCGTTTCAACTACTACTTGCCGTAATTTATTATTTCCAAGAGGTAATTAATTCTTAATGTTGTTTTTGATGGTTTATAAGGGAATGTGTGTAAAGTAATTAGTATGCTGAGTCTCTGCTGGGGATGAACCTCAGGAAATCGGGCACAAACTCGTGTAAAAGATAAACCCGCTAGCAAAGCTAGAAGGAAGGCCATACATGTATTATGTACATGTAAATATTTGTATTTGTATGTTTAACACTAACACATTGTATCCTTGCGGGAAGATAGGCGTCACCGACTATTTCAGATTTTAAACGCCTGTAGGACACTGAAGTTGTGAGGACAATCGTGATTTCACTCACCAGAAAGTTCCCGGTTTCTAACAATTACAAGGGTATCATATGCATAATTTCTGTGGATACAAGGGGATTATTCATATTTGGTTTTTCCTATCTCCAAGACTGAATATAAACAACCCCTGGTTTCCACAGATAATGAGATTACGTGTATGCTGGGAATCAAACCTCTGACCCGACAGCTGAGTGCTATACTGACCTAATATATTCTAATATGTCTTACGGTGTGACCGTGTTTGAGAGCGAAGCAAAAAGTATTGGCATTAGTATCTAGATCCGTAACAGGACAAAAAATATCCCGAAATAATATGTTTTATGGCGTGAGCGTGTTTGAGGGCGAAGCAAAAAAGTTTTAGCATTAGTATCTATATCCAAAACAGAACAAAAAACAACCCGAAGTTAGACAGAGCTGTATCAAAGCATCCTAATTTTGGACATTTGATCCGCCTATATATTGAACGCGGGAAATATAACGCGATCGATGTAAACAGTACATTGTGACGTCATATTCAGTGTCGTTATTTAGCAAATTTACAAACATATTGCGTTTGAACCACAACAAAAAAACATGGCGTTAATCGTGGAGTGATAATATATGATTAAGAAAATAAGATTTACATGCTTTTACGGATTTTATGTAACATCTCAGAACGACGTGAACTAGGGTAGACGAGATTCAAAATGGAGGAATACATGTCCACGCGCTAATATTCGAATCGACGCCATTGGTACCAAACTTTTCAAGTTCCATAGGTATGGTTTAGATTTTCATTGGTTTTCTATATTTTCCTTTTAAACATGTACATACGTGTTACCTATAGGGAGAGCTCCGCTCTCACGGCCCTTTGGGCCGTGAGAGGGCTTCAGCCTCTATTAGCACCTAACGTGTGAGGACAGAGCTCAATCAAAGTATTCTAAATTTAGACATTTTTGATCCGCCTATATTCATTGAATGCATGAAACTCAATGCAACTGATGTAAACAGTGCATTGTGACATCATATCCAGCGTCGGTGTTTAGCAAATTCACAAACATAGGAGACATGGTACAATCGCGTTAATTGAGGAGTGATTATATATCACCAAGAAAATAAGATTTACATGTTTTTACGGATTTTATGTAATATCTCAGAATGACATGAACTTGGGTACACAAGATTCAAAATGGAGAAGTACATGTCCACACGCTAATATTCAAATTGACACCATTGGGACCAAACTTTTTAAGTTCCATGGGTATGGTTTAGTTTTTCATTGGTTTTCTATATTTTCCTTTTAAACATGTATATACGTGTTACCTATAGAAAGAGCTCCGCTCTCACGGCCCAAAGGGCGAAGGGCCGTGAGAGGGCTTCACCCTCTATTACGTGTATTCTGGGAATCAAACCTCTGGCTCTACTGACCTAATATCTTGTAATTGTTATGTAATTCAGGAATTGCATGAAATCCGTAACTGTCAAAAAATTACAGGAAATCCTTAATTGCACTTATTTCCTATAATGTATTATGGTGTGATCATGTTTGAGGGCAAAGCCAAAATATTGCCATTTAATTACAGGACAAAAAATATCCCCAAATTAGCACCTAATGTGTTAATTAGGACAGAGTTCTATCAAAGCAGCCTAACACCTTGTTACACGACTTCAACAGACATCTGATCAACCTATTCATTGCACGTGGAAAGCATAATGCAGTTGATGTAAACAATGCATTATGACATCATATTCAGTGTCAATGTAGCAAATTTACGAACATAGGAGACATGGTACACTAATCAAGAAGTGATTATATGAGTTACATGCTTTAATCAGATTTTATGTAACATCTCAGAATAACGTGAGCTTGTGTAGATAAGATTCAAAATGGAGAAATAAATGTCCGTGCATTTACATTCGAATCTATGCCACATTGACCAAAATTTTCAAGTTCCATAGGTATGGTTTAAATTTTCATTAGTTTTCCATATTTTTGTTTTAAACATAACTGTATATACATGTAATTGATTGATTGATTGTATACTGTTTAACATCCCTCTTGAGAATATTTCACTCATATGGAGATGTCACCATTGCCGGTGGAGGGCTGCAAAATTTAGGCCTAATGCTTGGTGCTTACGGTCTTTGAGCAGGGAGGGATCTTTATACCGTGCCACGCCTACTGTGACACGGGACATTGTTTTTTGCAGTCTCATCTGAAGGACCACCCCATTTAGTTGCCTCTTACGACAACCAAGGGGTACTGAGGACTTATTCTAACTCGGATCATAACAGGACCTTATATACGTATTACCTATAGGGAAGGTTCAAAATAAAAGTAGAAAATTATTGAAAGTATTAGGGGATAAACTCTTCAATCATATAAGGGGTCGTGATTGTATTTTCATTGTAGTATTACGGTATTTGATTTATTTCAGGTAATGACGTAACACCTCTGATGACAGACACAACTTGCTGAAGTCATGGCAAAAACTTTAAGGAATCTGAAAACGTTGAGACGAATTTTACCCTGGGAACATGAATTTTCATTGTGTCACTCCAGAAGCAAGCATCTGTCAGCCACTCTTGGACAGAGGATATGTTGTCGAGTAATGTGTACCAAAACGGACTCGAAGGAGAAAGGGTATATCTACGTAGACAACAAAATGTCAACAGAGGCCATTGAAAACTCAGCATGGGTCAGTTTCATTGATAAATGTTGTATTCAATCCTTTTTTTTCCTTTTAAAGTAGGATGGTGTATAGCTGAAATTTAACTATGTTTAAAAAGAGAAATGCTTTCTTTCAGAGTTGCCGTCTTGCTAACGAAAATGGTATGTAGTTTTAAATTTGACGTTAAACAAAATTCTCTATATGTAGAAAAGTTCAGGCAGCTACCATTAGTGTTGCCAAACAGATTTTGACATCGCTTATATAGACATTTAGAATCTCAGAAGCATTTGCTTCAATACCTTTTGAATGATTAGCAATGCTGTTAACTGTAGAAGTTTGAGTTCCATATCTGTCCTGGCCTTGAAAATCCCAATATCTTGTGTATATGATGCCTTCATGCAGTGCACTAGCTGAACATCATATCAATACTTGTCTGAATTAAGAACAAAATAAAATATTTGACATTCGATGTGATTACATATAACAACATTTTTCTATCCATTCATCTAATCATTTTGAACATCAATATAATTTACATCCTATAGAATATGTGCATGGTGTGTGTATTGAAGTCTTAGTTGTGAACAACTAATACATTTGTCATATAGTTGTCTAAACTGCATTTGCATAGTTTAAAAAATGCATATGTTAGTTACAAGATGCATGCATGCAAGATAAGCAAGGTATTGTAAGAGGTCAATTCTGAACTTCATGCACCCCTAAGTTTAGTTTATGCTGTTCTTACCTGACAATTTAGGTACTGTATAGTGTTTTTTTTCCACTGGGTGATGAATTTGGCTGATAGCTTTCCACTAAGATTACACTCGCCAAATATGCACCCAAATGTGACTTCAGAATTTGCAAGAGAGATAACTCTTCTTTGTTCGCCAAAATTCATTCCACTAAAATTATTAGCATACCTTTGAGCAATCAAATCGCCAAATTTAGACCCATGAAAAAAACCCACTATACGGTATTTTATGTAGATGTTGTCTTTCTTTCTTTTAGGATACCTGTCCTGGTGCCGGAATGCGTGCCTGACAGTTTATATATTTTATGTAGGTTGCCTTTCTTTTCTTTAGGATACCTGTCCTGGTGCCGGAATGCGTACCTGATGACAGGTGTTGGGGTGGGAATGTTGTACAAAGGACAGACCGCTGTAGCTGAATTAGCAGGATATTGTAAGTTATGTAATTATTCATATATTCATACAGTAGGTACAGTTGCTACAGCTGACAAACCCATTGCATGATAATATGTCTGTAAGAATGGACATGTCTAGAATATTTATAATGGGCAGACAGATGTACATTTACACATGGAAGACAGGAAGTGAAGTAAAACCTCATTTTGAGGCAGAATACCCAAATGCTCTTGGGTTAAAATTCTCAAGGCTTTGAGTTTTAATCTAGAATTTAAAAGATTTAATACAAAAACACTTTTTTTCCCAATTGAACTGTTTGAGTGGTGAGATTGCACGTTATTTTTCTGAGTTGGGGTGGGATGACATATGATTATCTCCTGCAAAAGAAGTTGGGGGGGGGGGGGGGGGGGTCTGTCATTTCATAGGCATAATTTGTCCAGGGTAAGATTGCACTGATGCACAAATTTGATTAAAATTTTGTGTGTTATATGAATAATGAAGTTGTGCACCTGCTATTTAGATTGAGGTTTGTTTTAATATTCAAGGAAATTAATTTGGAATTTTTTTTCCATTTTGAGGGAGTGTGTGTGTTAAATTGTCATTGTGCAGAGTGTATCTTAAAAACTGTTTATTCTTCTATGAGCACAGTTAAGTCACTATTTCCCACCATCCAATGTGCCCTGCTGGGGGTGGGTGGTATTAGTTCCTTAAGGACAGTTTTAGTCTCTGAGTTTTGGAGGTGGGATTACACAACAATGTTTCTGAGTTTTGAGGGTGAGTGAGATTGGGATGACACAATTTTTCTGAGTTGGCTGAGTGAGTTGGAGGGGGGGGGGGGGGGGGGTAGGGGAGGGGACATAAATTTTGTCATGAGTTTAGGAAGTGGGATGACACAAATTTTTGTTTGGGGATGGGTGGGATGACATACACCCTCACACCTTGAACTGCCTATGTTCATCAGTTTTTAAATGACATGCAGCCATGTTTTGACACAAATGTTCTGCATGAAATGAAAATAACTGCTCTATTTTTGACCTGATGTGTTTTATTTCCAATGATTCTAAAAAATAAAATCATGGAAATACACTTTCTGACATTAACTCAACAGACTATTATTACATCTTCAAAGGATATCAATCCATTACATGTTTTTTCCCTGTGTTTTAAACAGCAGCCATGTTCTTGGCAGGAGTTAATGTTCTTTGGGGGACATATGTGTTCGTTTACAACCTACTGTACCTTAAGGACCGCGTCGGGATGACGGGAGGTTTCGTGGCGCTACAAACTCTCTCAGCCATTGCTCACGCCATTCTCTACGCCATGATTCTGATTGTCTTCTCTGCTGAAAGTGACAAATATTTTCAACAGCATTCAAAGGAAATCAGAAGTGACTAGGGGAACAAACTCTACCACTCTATATTGCCATGTCATGTGTAAAACGCTGTGTAATATGCTCTATTTTAAGGAACGTAAGTTTTGTGCATGATTTATTGACCTGTAAGGAGAAACCCTAATATACTGGATATGTTAGTTTTTAGAGCTATGTGTATAATTTTATGAATTTATTATCAACTTAATATCATGTTCTTTATTTCATCTAATAGTGCAATAAACTTTGAAGGAATGAAATTCATTTCAAATGTTTATTTAGTTTTTTGGTTTCATGATGCATTACAAGTGAAAGGCCATAAAAAGATTTGTTTCTTTTATGAAATCAATGAATATTTACTCTGTCTTTAAAGCTTTTAAATCTAAAGTTTTAAATTTACTTGCATTTTCACATAAATTATTTCTAACACTTGACATCATTCGAGTACATGACATAAAAAAATGAGACACAATTTGTAAATTTTACTCAAATTTATTAAAACTATCTAGCCAGATTTTTGCAATATATTTCAATTAACTTGAGTCAATGCAGATGAATACCCTTCCAATTTTTTTCAAATATAGTATGAAGCATCTTTGGTACCAGGGGGCGTTAATTTTAAATTGGAGGACCCCTGCACCCCTAGGACAATAAGGGGGACAACAACTGTCAAATATTGACATATTTTTTAAAACAATCTTCTTCACAATCACACATCTTTATGAAAAACTAAATGCATAATTATGTAGAGCAGGAAGGCTTCTTACGAAATTGTAAATTCCATAATCCCTGGACTATCTAGGTTCTGACTCTGGGACAGGGCCAAACTTGGCATATAGTGTTTATGTGTAACACTTTAGATCATATATAACATCTTTAATGTTATTGGTACTAAATTGAAACTAAATAGATATATCAGAAAAAGCATGTTGCCCTTTACCAATATTGTGAATTTCCTTACCTTATGGCAGGGGTTTTGAGATGGGAACAGGTCCAAAATGGTCATAGTAATGGTGTTACGTTGTACAATATGTAATTGTGTAATTTGTATAGTTTGAATTTTTTCTTCTTTACTTGTGCTGATGTTGGCTAGGAGCTGAATGCATTTCGCAAGCTAGAGCATGACAGTCTCTACCAAACTGTAAATTTCAGGAAAAGGGTTCTGACTCTAGGGTGGGTTCAAAATAGTCATGTATAGTGCTAATATATGTATGTATAATATATAAAGTCTTTCATCAGTGCAGACACTTTCAGTGGTATTTGTGTTGTACGAGCACATCTTGTTTTATGCTACTACTGAATATTAGACTTTAGCTTAGATCATGTATGCAGAATAGGAAAATCATTATAGATTTCATAGCCCTTGGGACCAGCAATACCTTTAACTAAATAATATTCAGGTGATCAATACTACCTGTGGGCTTCTTGTGTTGTTTTTTCTCTCTCATGCAACTTTGGACAAATTAAATGTACTGGAATAATATTTGTTATATTCATTTGAAGTTTGTATACTGACAATGGTAGGAACTCTTCTCTTTATTGATTTTGATGGATAAGTTTGGGCAGCAACAGGACTCTCATGCACAGCACACTCAGTTTTGAAGTAAACAAAATGTCACTCTTTGGAAAACAAATTGGGCTCTTTATGATTCTTCCTTGTTCTTTCCCCTCGGAGGGTGTTGCTGAACAAGGGAAACAATCTCATCAATATGCAATGAATCGTGTATATCAATTGAAGCTTTTGTTTTATTCCTGAAGAAATACTGTGTAACTTAGAAACCCAAGTCTTACAGATTTAAAAAAAACCCACCAAACAACTGTTGAATGCAGTAGAATTTTAATAATGGAATGGATTAGCTCAACCACTTGTTACCACTAGTAGTAACCACATGTTAGTTGACTTTAAATCTTTCTTTGACCAGAAGTGATTAATGTGAAATAAATCGTCTGTTCTTGAGACTTCCAGTAATGATTTTAACCCCCCCCCCCTCCCACAGCGTAGTTAGTTTATGTTCTCCAATCTCTATCATTATTCCACCATCACCACACCTCCACAGTGTAATGAACAGTGATCAATCTCATAACTCCTATAAGCAATACAAAATAGAAAGTTGGGCAAATATGGACCCCTGGGTATACTAGATGTGGGATCAGGTGCCTAGGAAGAGTAAGCATCCCCTTTTGACCGGTCACCCCCGCGGAGAGCTCTATATCTTTATCAGTTAAACGGAGTAATCCGTAGTCAAAATCAGTGTGACAAGAACGGCCTAACAATTGGTATGAAAAATGTCAGAAAACATTTAACCCAATGATAGGTTGTATTGGCAAAATAGATTATTATAACGACCATAGAATTTGCAAAATGCTGACTTAAAACGAGACTGTTGAAACCCCTGTAAAATCAACTTGTTTGTCAGTAGCCTGCCTCGATTTAAAAACTGATCATACGGAGAACAAGCTCTTGCATATTGATTCAGTTGAGAGATATAAACACCATGTGAAGGTATGGAATATTGCTACATAAATATGGAAAGTTGAAGGAGGAGAGGCTGAAATCATCCGTTTATCATAAAGTTGAGTTGTTAACTTACAAGTTTTGACTTATTTTCTTCTCTCCCTGTGGAGAATATGGCCGTGAACAATTCCTATCCATTCCGTCCTTCGTTCTACCACCCTACTTGCTTTCGTCAGGTCTTCAATCCAATTTTATTTCTCTTTCTCTGCGGTTCTCCTTCATGTTCTTTACGACCTAATGATTTGCGAAATACTGACTTTAAACGAGACTGTTGAACTCCTTGGAATATCGACTCGTTTGTCAGTAGCCTGCCTCGATTTAGAAATTGATGTATTTGAGTGACCAGTCAGTTGTCTGGAGTGACCAGTCAGTTGTTTGGATTGACCAGTCAGTTGTTTGGATTGACCAGTCACTTGTCCGGAGTAAACAATCAATCTTCACATTGACATGTTTTCTATCCAAGAGTAAACCGTTTACTATTCAATGGTTGAGTAGTGAATAATATTCAATGACTTTAAACAAGCTGTTAAGAAGTGAATAATCAAAGTATTCAATGACTAAATGTAGCAGTGTGTTTTAACTTGTATATATTATATGATACCGTATTTTAATAAACATGAATAGTGCATATGGAATTAAAAGCACATTTTATGATTTAAGTCAAATTCCCAGATCCACCCCTTTATTTACTTAGTGTAATAGGTGAGTGAAAAGGTTCACAGGTCTTGCTATTTCATTGGCTATAGAACTGAGTTTTATTCAGTTAGAATCTAGAGAGTTTTTGGTCAGGTTGGTCGTGGCTTGCTTTTTTGTTATCTTTGTGCTGATTTGGCATTTTGGTTTTGACAAAGACATTATTAAACCTTCAAATCCAGACCTGACAATTAGAAGCATCCAGGCAGCATTTTGATGTTTGCATGCATTGGGCCTTGTCCCATAGATAGGGCCATTCTTTTTATAATGGACATTTTGTAATCAACATTATGTGATCATCGTCATCATCCTTATTCGTTTTACCATGCAATAAATGATTGCATTGTGAACCCTAAGCCAGGAGTTGGTTATTTCTACATTACAAACCACCACCCCTGCAACATAAACACAATGGAAGACATCTACTGAAAAGTGTTAATGCGTCAGAAACGTTTTCTGTAATGATAAAAAAAAATCAATTCTGTATGGATAATTCTGTATATTTATTTAAGATTCCCGAGTGATTAAAAATAATTGACTTGTTCATGATTGTAACAGACTTCAATGACATCACTGGATAACACTGCAGGTCATAGATTAGTTCTAGATACATTTGTGCAAATTGTTAAATCTATCTAATCGATGAAATGATCGCACTTATAAACCGACTGTGATCCTAATCCTTTTAATTAGAGAGAGAGAGAAGGTCACTTGAAGTTCACAGGAGTAAATATACGTTTTCAACAGCTTTGCCTTTGATATATTTCCAAAGTTTGATAGAAGTCATTTCCTCATGAATGCGCTGCAGTGTCGCACAGCGCGTGTGTAAATCTCGCTAAACTTAGTTCGTGTAATCTTCTAACAGAAATGAAAGTAGAGTGTTAAATATAAGAAATAAATTTCATTTATGAAAATACGCCAGTGCATGAATTGCAATGCTTCATGCTGGCATATTTTCATGACGTTCGCCGTCGCTAAGCATTGCCGTTCATACCCTCATGCATTTTTAAAACTGAAATTATTTCTTTTAAAAACATCGACGGTGAATTTTGTGTATTTTAGCGGTTAAAAGTATTTTCAATCAGTCGATATTTCCTTGTGATCTAACTGTTCCACTTCATTAGAATTAACCGAAATTTAACCCATATCGCATTAATTGATAAAAAGTTTAAAGGGAATGTTGAGGTTTGTCCAGATAGCATTTCCACTCAATGCAAAGCCATTAATTAATTTTCATCAGTTGTACAAATAAGCACGGTTACTTCAATTTGTATAAGAAATAATATTTGATTATATCTCTATGCCGTAACAATAAAAAGTGTGAATTTAAGTTAATTGTGTTCTCAGGAAATGTCTGTACTAAATCAAAACGCTTAGCTTGTCGGGGTCAATTAATAGAAGACGTAAGCGTCACAAGCGCTTCAATGTTCCGCCCCAAGAACACGTAATCATGGTGTAGTTGTTGACAGCGTGTGGCGTGGAGAGGATTTCAATTCATTCAACAGTAAATCTGATATTGTGATATCTACCGCAGAATGACTTCTATGAAGGTTCACATGCGTCCACTGGATTTGTCCTTGAGGATCTTTGGACTGTCACATTTTGCTCAGACTAGCAGAGTGACGCCTGTTACTGAGAACATTCCCCCGGAGAAGCAGAGCACCAGACGACACGTTTTACCCAGGATCTTGAGAGTCTACTGTATCTGCATCTGCTGCCTGTTGGTTGTGAATGTTTTACGATACATTCCAAGTTTCTGGGTAGGGTATGACTTTGTTCCGAACATCACGGCGCTGAGGATTGTTTTTCTTCTGTGGTTTACCCAGAACGCCGTCACCGCCATCGTCCTGTTTGTTTTCTTCGATAAAAACGAACACTTTGAACGGTACGCAGAGCAGTATAATCGTGTCATTAATGACAGTATCTCTAAACAACTGAAAACCAATCCTGGCTGTAACAAAACTAAAAGATGTATGATAAGAGTTCTAGTGATAGGCTGGGTCGCCGTCATCTTCAACACAGTTTCGGTTGTCCTCCTTAACTTCATCGATATTTCCCCGGTTATTCCGGTATTGTTGTGCAATCCGTTTCCTTACAATTCCATAATAATGAGAATACTGGGGTGTCTGATACATTTCTTATCATCGGGAGTCTGGGCACTTCCGGTTGTGCTCCATTACAGTTTGACGTCGGCGTTACAGCTCCGATTTGAAGAACTCTACCGCGTTATGGAGACCACAGCGTTAGACCAATGTGAAGATAGGTTCGACATCCTGAAGAATGTTCGCCAGAAGCATTTACAGCTGTGTGAAATGGTTAATACAGTAGACCAAAGTTTGAGTTTCTACATTGGTAACGTGTTTACCGTGAGCATGGGCATTTCCTGTTTCGCGACATATGTAGTCATAAACGACATAGATTTCGCCTCCAACGTATCAGAGGCTGTGCTTTTTATATTCTGGATAGCCTCCTCCTTCTTCCAATTGTTTTTCATCTCCAAAAACTCGGCTACATTGAACGAAAAGGCAGGTTAAAACTACAGCTTCCCTCCGCTTTTTCTTTCTTTCTCTTTCCTTCTTTTAGATGCTTATGCTGTTTTATTTCTGTTTTAGGCGCACGATCTATCTTCAGTAGTATTCAATATTAATTTAGACGGCGCCACCATGCAGAACATTGCACAGGTGAGTACACGCTACTTGAGAGTAAAAAGAAAATACAAAATAATTAATGTCAACTTTAAATTGTCAAGGCAATCAAGAATCGAATAGATTATTTTCTTCGGGGTTGTTAATCTGGTTTATTTTCTTCAGCAACGATTCCATAAATATAAACTATTGAATGATGTACTATTTAAGATAGATAATCCAACGATCGTTTTCAATAATGAACATATACTGTTTCTATGTACAGTGTACATGTACATGTATTACCATCTTTCTCGAACTCAATATGTATTTCTATTTCTGGAAGTGCATTAAATCGAACATATCTGGTACCAGATATAGTGCTTTGATGTCACTTTTGCAGATGCAAGGTAATGCACTCTTAACAGTATACATTCCGTGTTTGTTCAACTCTTTGTTTTGTATTGCTTATATAGGAGTGATGAGATTGATCAATAATCGGTATCTTCACCTTTCATGATTGCATGGACTTTTTCTGCGCAATCTAATTTCACTTGTAAAACTCGGCTTTCTCATCATTTAACTGAGTTGACTTAGAGTCGTGACAAAACGTTCAGCTCCCATTTAAATTTTGTTGTTACTGCACCATATATAGCAACCACCACCCATTTTTTTTTTAAAATTACCCAAATCAATAAAAATCAGGTGTAATTACCAATTTTGAGTATGCTGATTTCAAATCTGGATTCCTTTTACTCCAATTTCTTATAGAAAATGAGATATAGTGTCTCAAACACCCCTACCGTCAGGTTGCCAAAAACGGAAAATGTTTCATTTCGCATCAAAAAGTGACCCAACTTTATTTCTTGAAACACCATTACCCAAAACAATAAAAAGCAGGTGTAATTACCAATTTTGAGTATGCTGAATCCAATTATGGATTCCTTTTACTCCACTTCCTTACAGAAAATGAGGAATAGGGCCTTGAACACCCCTACCGTCAGGTTGTCAAAAATTGAAAATGTTCCATTTCACATTAAAAAGTGACCTGAAAGTTATTTCTTGAAATAAGGCATACAACAGAAAAGGAAAACAATTAATACTAAATTGTTCCATGAACATTCTTAGTTGTTTTGGAAAGAATATATCTCACCTCTGGACTTCACAGATACAGGAAAGGAAGAGGAATACGGAGCGGATCAACGATCTTAAATTTAATCAGATTGGGCTATAGCCTAATGAACTGATGAACAGGAGCAAAAGTACAATTAATAGGAAAACTGATTTATTAAACAACAGCAAGTCTTTTCCGAGAACTTCTGGGGGGGGGGGGGGGGGGGGCCTGAGTTGCATCATTATCAGAATTTACCGAAACAGTGGACTCTCTGGCCAGTCTGGGGGCTGAGCTAGTTGCGTCAGAACTGACAGAAGCAGAACTATCTGGCCAGTCGGGGGGCTGAGTGGTATCAGAATGTATTATTTATTTATTTTTATTTTTTCAAAATTCAGAAATTTAAAAACTGCATGATCAGATTTTTTTGTAACACTAATAATTAATGTCCCTTTATTGCGATGACTCTACAAGTACAAACCATGATATTTAAAAAAAAAAAAGGAAATGAAATGATAGATAAATAAATAAATAAGATATTTGTAAGTTACTTTATTTATCTGTAAGTAAGTCACTTATTAAGTGTAACTTGTGGCAGTGCAACTTGCAAGTGAAAATTGCATCATCTGTAGCTTATGACCCCTTTTGCCTTGCCTTGTAATTAATATTGTTGAAAATTTGGCAAATAGCATTTTTAACCCCCCAGTCCATACCCCACTTTTCTTTAAACGTTAAAAATCCAGCTAATTCAGTGAGGAAGAAATGTCACTACCATATTTCGAATTTCCTCTAGACTATATCAAATTAAATACCGCACTGCTATCAGTCACAGATTGACACTGGTAGGGGAATGGGGACCTGGTCTGCGAGTATGATGGAAAAGATTCTGATGAAAATAAACATTCACTCATCATTCAGAAATGTATAAACATTGTATTATTGTATACCACCGGTACGTTGTGAGTACGTTAATAATGGGAGTTATCTTTCCTTGGATATCTAAATCAATCAAATACTATATGAACACGGGCAATTATCGTCCATGTTTGACCTCAGTATAATTTATTCATGCATAAAATGTATTAATATGTCACTCTTTGTTGCGTATTTCACCGTTAAGTAAATGTTTACATATACTCGCTCTGCTTAATCGCTTCAATCTCAAAGGGATTTTCTGGAATATGCCTAGTCACGTGAGATACGCTAAATATAGCTATTTTAGATCCGAACGATCAACTTCGCATCATTCGTAGGCTCTAGGTTTATCCATACTAGCCCGTAAAAAATAGGGTGGAACCTCGTCCCACTTTTCCTGTAGAAATAAAAATGGAACATGACGCGCCACCTAGCGAGCGTGGTTGTTGCTACCATATACATGTAACCGCGCGTCATATTTCATTTATTTTGTCTTTAAAATTATTCGTTGGATGACATTGAATGCGTCTTAGAATTAGATTATAAGGATTGGAAGTAATTCCTATTCATTATATAGGACATAGAGTAAGACAAGATCACTTTACACCTTTTCATAGAAAGCCGTCAACGTAATTCATATCGAATAAAATGAGTACAAGTTACTTTCATTTCTTTCTTTCATGTTGTTTGCCAACACAACTTTTCTTTAGGTCAAATGCTGTCTGAAGTGTTTGTTGGGCCATTCTTGGCACACTGATTTTGACTACGGATTACTACGTTTACCTGATCAATATATAGGTCTCTCTGCGGATGTGATCGATTGACAGGGAATACTTACTTCTCCTAGATTCCTGATCCCACCTCTGGTGTGTCCACGGGTCCATGTTTACCTAACTCCCTATTTTGTATTCCTTATAGGAATTATGAGATCGATCACTGATCGTTATTTTCACCTTTTCTTAAATAAAAGCCCAAATACCTTCAATACCATCTGTAGAAAAATATTAAAATAGATACTATTCAAGTATGATAGGATATTTGTAGTGCGTAATGTGTTAACGGGGTGTACGCAGCCAGTGTATACTTTTATGTATAAATTAAGTATGAGATATCAAATAATGTCTCTTTCATTTTAAGTTTGTTTGACATAATTGATTGTGAAGTGAGTAAAATTGGGGAATAAAATTATTACTATTATGAGGTCTTGTTTACAATGGATGATTGAATAGTTTGAGGTTTTTTCCCGAATGCATTGGTTGCAGATAACCCATTGTATCCAAATGGATTTTTTTTTAATTGACGCCATGAATGCCTACATTCCTTTACCTAATCATGTATGGTTGAAGGAAAAGTAATGACATCACCACCACACATATAGTCAATACCTATTTATTTCTGAATTATGAAACAATTGGTATAATATCGTTTTTCAATATTGTTTTAATAGTCTCGATTATCCAGAAGTTTGTGCATACTCTATATTTAACAAAATCCCAGTTAAATGGAGCTGATATATTAAACAAAAAATCAAAGAGGTCATTGAAAGAAAATGTGTTTGCAGCAGTGTTTGATAAAACAATGTGAGTTCCTTGTATGAACTCAAATAAACGATAATTTAGCAGGATTAATTGAAAATATTGTATTTTAAATCGGCGTCATCACAACTTGCATAATAGTTACACAATGTAGCTAAATGTTTAATGAAAAAGTTGATATGCAACATGTAGGTCTGGTGTTAACATGATTCCTAGCATTCATGAGTGCAAATACGAAACTACATGTGTAAGTGGTCAGTTGCTGAAGAAATCCATGTAAAAACATGCATGACCCAACAAAACGTCTGTGTCTGAGAGGGGTTCGAAGGTGGATGGCACCATATGAAAGGTAGAATTTTAAGAAGGGCAGACCGGGTTCTTGATTGTACACAGTGTATGAATCCCCTCGCTCGGTACTGTGATGGTGTGTGGGTGGTGCAGATTAGCCCAAATGAGAGAAAATCAAAGCGAGATAGGGGTAGCTGCTCAGAGCGTGTTTCGTGCACGAGCACCAGTATGTTTATATTACATGAAAGGCGTCAAACAGCATTTGGCCATAGAATTTGCGAAATGCTGACTTTAAACGAGACTGGTGAAACTCCCGTAACGTCAACCATGTAATGTATATATAATCTAGGGTCATGATTTACTAGCTATACCAGTAAGAAATACAAGAGTTGACTTAAAAAGGGAAATATAATTTTTCATTAGTCTGTCATTATCTGACTTTGATGTATACCCCCTACCTACATGTTTCGGAAACAAAAATAATTGTCGCCAGCCTGCTGCCTAATTCTTTACCCTGGAAATAGAAAGCAGTGGCGGATTTAAGGGGGGCGCCGCCGGCGCCCCCCCCCCCCCTAAAATTTTCAAACTTAAGGTAAATCGTGGTATCCTGTTTAGAAAAATGTACTAAACAATGTAAGAAGCAATAATATCTTCCACTCTCTGAGAAATAAATGACAAAATCTATTGATTTCTTGAATTACTTTATTGGGAGAACTTAATTTTTTCCAAAAACCCTTAAAATTTGCGTCATTTTATTAATTTCACCTCATAAAAAATGATAGAAAATAGTACAAAAGACTAAATAGGAGATATATTTCAAGCCCTATAAAATCTGCAAAATCCAGGAGCTTCCGGGGGCTTCGCCCCCTGGTCCCCCACCAGGGCTTCGCCCCCAGACTCCCTGTCTCATAAAGTGGCGTCCCCCATAACCACAATTCCTGGATCCGCCCCTGGAAAGTTAAGTTGATATTGAAATACTTATCGTTTTAGCACCACAGTCGGTAGCAGCTTGAAATCACCTGTATATACAGATATATTTATCATTGGGTCAAATTCAGTCTGACGTGTTTCATACCGATTGTTGAGCCGTTCTTGGCACACAAATTTTGACTACGGATTACTCTGTTTACCTGATCAAGATATAGGGCTCACGGCGGGTGTGACCGGTCGACAGGGGATGTTTACTCCTCCTAGGCACTTGATCCTATTTCTGGTATATCCAGCGATCCGTGTTTGTCCAACTCTTTATTTTGTATTCCTTATAGGAGTCATGAGGTTGATCACTGTTCGTTATATTCATCTTTCATTGAACAATGTGTAATTCTGTAATGTTATCTGCGTGTTTGAAAAGCCTAAATGCTCCGCTCTTCAGCGGCAAAATCTTGGTACGAGTTATGGAGATGCATTACGGTGACATCTTGCATAAGTCACGCGAGTCGAGCAAAAGAAAATTGGAGGTAAATAATGTAGCCCAAACTTTGGATTTTGAACAAATTCTCTCGTAAGCATGTGTTTTACGTGTATTAGTGTTCGCTGCGCTATCTATTGATATGACCCTTTTGTAAGTATTGTATGTATTAGTGTTCGCTTTTTGTAAGTTATATATGAGTATTATTTGACTGTAGGTCAACCTTCTAGTGACCAAACTTCATGGTCCGCCCATTGGTCTCTCTGTGTTGGGCATCATCACTATCACCAAGGAGATGATCCTGACGGTAAGTCCCAAATGGAACGTTAGTGATCAATAATTATTTGTGCTGAGAAAACATAATTTGTTAAAGTGTCATTTTCCTTCGAAATATAAATAGATATATGCGTGTAGAGATTTTTTCTTCTTTTATCAATTTTTAGCACGTGATACTGACAGATAATGTAATATTAGTTATATCAAATGTATGTCAGATATTTAATTGCGAAAGTGCAAGAGTCAATAATAGCTTTAGGTGTATGTGCATAATTTCTTGGGTAACGATAATATTGCATTTTGATATTCAAGACAAATCATCCCTAATCTCAATTGTTGACTTGGGGGTCTCGTGGATTCTCTTTGTGAAATTCTTTTAACACTACCTCAGCGCATTTTCATTCTCATTTTGTTTCGATGGTGGTTGACGAAGAATAACAAAACGTACGATGCTCGTATAAACATCAACGTAAAGTAATAAGTGCGTTATCCTTATTATGAATAGAATTCTACTATCACTGTGCTATTCATAGCATGTAAAGGAACCGTGGATACTGATACTTTGTAACAGACTACACATATTTCAGAAGCATTCGAGGTTGTTTTTTGTTATGAAAAATACACATTTGCCTAGCAATTCCAAATAATCAAAGGTACATATGTCCTAGTAGCTAAGTATTCTGTTACTAGCTTGAAAATACGGATGTATATTTAATTAATGTGATAAGATTTAGAAATTAATTTCAAAATGAAAACCTATCTCCCTCGTGCATAGCTCTGATCCTAAGACGAATTTGATTCCAGTCTTTGGCACTCTCTTTTTCTTTTTAGTTCTTACAAGTTTATTGTTATTTCGGATTTCCAATATTTCGGCTTGAGAATCACCGAAGACATTATTTGTCGAAATGCGCATCTGGTGCATCAATTGGTACCGCATAAGTTTTACATGTTCCAATTCTTATTTTAGATTCCAATAAAGGTGTCAATACTACTGTACTACTGTACATAGTCCATGAAAAACTACGGTTGTAAAGATATAAATGTAAATATTTTGAAAATACAGATGTCTTTTGTAAACACTTTCTAAAACGAGCCGGGTGCTCACCATGTGACTGCCTTATTAGCATATCACTTGCTATTTTTTCAGCTATTCCAAATCTGGATTATATCTCCCTCATGCATAGCTCTGATCCTTGGACGAATTTGGCTCCAGTTTTTGGCACTCTAGTTTTCCTTTTAGCTCTTACAAGTTTATTTTTATTTCGGATTTCCAAAATTTCGGCTTGAGCATCACTGAAGAGACATTATTTGTCGAAATGCGCATCTGGTGCATCAAAAATTGGTACCGTATAAGTTTTACATATCAAAGTACTCTTTAGTGTTTTATACACGATATAGTAGGATACGTCCTTAAACCTGTATTTATAGTCGATGAACGTATACGTTTTCTTTTAGACAACATGTGAAGAAATGAATACATCTTACTAATATTGGCAACCGAAGATATCTGAGAGTTAAATTAGTCAATAATGAACTTAAAATTTGACTTATACTTTTCATTTGAGGTGAAATTAAATAGTTTCATAAGTTACGATTATATATCTCTCATGACAGATATCGTTAACCGTGATAGTTTTGAAATAATCAGAAACAAAATGTCTTGATTATCAGTATGTATGTATCTTTACGTGAAAGTAAATCAAGTATTGTTATTTGATTATATTTGTGTTACGTTCTTGCTACTTCAAATTGCAGTTTATCGACTTCTTGTGATTGATCTGATGTCATTGATATTTTTGATTACAGCTAATCGGTGTCTTTCTGACGTACTTCTTTTTATTGTTCCAGTTTCGGATCTAGTCGAATCTAGGTAACTGTACTTTTTTCAGATTTTCATTTTAATTATAAGTGATAAAACGCTAGAACCCTAATGCTCTAAAATTTCATTGTTATTTCGGATTTCAAACATTTCGGTTGAGCATCACTGAAGAGACATTGTTTGTCGAAATGTGCATCTGGTGCATCAAAATTGGTACCGTATAAGTTTTACATAAGCAAAAAAAAAAACAAAAAAAAACCAACCATACCATGCGGATTTGGCAATTAATATGTAGTAACTTTATTGTCATTTATGCTTGTAAGCGTATGGTGTTTATATTTCTCAATGATTCGATACGCAAGAGCTTGTTCTGCGTATGTTAAGTTTTTACATCGAGGCAAGCTGTTAACAAACATGTTCATGGTGAAGTCTCGTTTAAAGTCAGCAGTTCGCAAATTTCATTGTCGTTATAACAATCAAGTTTGCCTATACAACCTATCATTCGGTCAAATGCTGTCTGACTTGTTTCATACCGATATTTAGGCCATTCTTGGCACACTAATTTTGACTATGGATAACTCCGTTTGCCTGATCAAGATATAGTGCTCACAGCGGGTGTGACCGGTCGACAGGGGATGCTTACTTCGCTTAGACACCTGACACCACCACCTCTGGTGTGTCCAGGGGTTCGTGTTTGCCCAATTCTCTATTTTGTTTTGCTTATAGGAGTTGTGAGATGGATCACTGTTCGCTATCTTCCCCTTTCATGTAGAAAAAGAAGTGAATTCATTAGAACTTCATATCTTTACTCTTTTCAAAATTTATCAAAGGTGTAAGATAAATGTTAAAATGCTTTTTAAAACACATAAAATAAAAAAGTGTGTACCATCTATCCGTCTGTGTTTAGTAAACCAAAAGTGATAAAAGAATTAGATATGTTCCATCAGAAATATGGATCGGTTCCAGCTGACAAAGCTAGTAACAACATTGTCTTTGTTTGTAAGGCTCATTATTACAACTCTATTTTAAACGAACTTTGCTTTAATTCCACATTTGGAAATCCTACTTATACTCCACGTTACCTGTTAAAAGGCAAAATTCTTCAACAATCACTATTCAGTGTAAAACACATTTAATATCCCAGTCAACATACGGTAGATATGAACGGTCTACAGGGGATACTTACTCCTCCTAGGCACCTGATCCCACTTCTGGTATGTCCATGGGTCTATGTTTGCTCAACTCTCTATTTTATATTCCTTATAGGAGTTATGAGTTTGATCACTGTCCGTTATCATCACCTTTCATAAGGGAATGGGTTTATGCAAGGTGAAGATAAGGAACAGTGATCAATCTCATAACTCCTATAAGCAATACAAAATATATAGTTGGGCAAACGCGGACCCCTGGATACACCAGAGGTGGGATCAGGTGCCTAGGAGGAGTAAGCATCCCCTGTTGACCGGTCACACCCGCCGTGAGCCCTATATCCTGATCAGGTAAACGGAGCTATCCGCAGTCAAAACCAATGTTAGGTAAAGCTGACATGCACAGTTAGTGATAAAGCATACATGTACTAGTAGTGAGTGCAGACACATAAAGTATAGATGTATATGAAAAATCTCATCAGCTCAATTTTTTCCACTGAAACACACATCTTCATAACTATTAAAGGAATATTTAGTATATGATTATATAATATGGCGTTGTTGGTATAATCATACATTGACTTGAATATATTAGAATTGGCCGTGGTTGAAATAGATGAATGAAGGACATTTTTTCTGATAACTGACAGTCTATCATCATTAAAACAAAACTCGCCATGTTACTTCTGCAAAATATGTGCTGTTTCGGGTGAAAAAAAAAAATCGTTCTCTTTCTCTCCCTCTCTATTACCTGTTTCAGCACTTCAATGTACATATCCATGTAAAAACAATATGCCATATATTTTCATTCTGTTTTATTCATTGTTATTGTTCATGTAATATATGTGAGCAAGTATTGCATCCATCAACAAATTCACGCTTTCTATCATTTATAAACACTCCTAAACACTTGTGAAATAGTTAAACATAGAGAAAACATAAATGAGCGAAGGAAACAGATTCTGTCTATAAACGATTTTTGTTTCTCATTTCTTGTTCCTACAAATCATTCAATGTAATACATGGATACATTTTATCTCAGGAAATATCACTTTCCATTGGATCAATCATTTCATTAAGTGTATTCTACAATGTCTTATTTTTTACTAGTGCCTTTGCTCTTTTGCTTTCAGAACTAGAGATGATTCTATGTAAGAATCAGTGAACTACGTCCAAGGGAATCACAGGAGTTTGTCCAGGCATTGTCCAGTGTGTCATGGAACTATATTGTATTTTTTAATTAAGAAATAAGAGAACCACTCATTTCTTGTTTTAATTTAATATTACCTGTTATACAACATATGCATAGCCATATTTGTAGTTTATATTTTCCAAGATTGAGATAAGACTGTGTATTAGGAACTGCAGTTCATACCTGCTGTGAGTGTTCTATCTTGATCAGGTAAACAGAGTAATCGTAGTCAACCTTAGTATGTAAAGAACGGCCTAACAATTGGTACGAAGCACTTCAGACAGCATTCAACTGAATGACAGATTGTATTTGTGATATATTTTGTAGTAGATCGTTATAACGATTGTGTCATCAAAATGCACGTCACTATGTAGATGTTAATTTGTATGACGACGTTTGGAATATCTCAGAAGTGACTCCGTCACATGATCTTAACAGTCATTTGACCCGATACACTCTGTACATGTACATTCTGAAATCCTATAAAACAAAATCACGTCGCAAACGTCAGATACTATGGCTATGAAATTTAAGGCAATTCAAAAGATGTTTTAGAGCGTGGTCTGATTTACTTGAAAGAATGCTGGGATAGTGAAATATATCATGATTTCATTAAAATGTGGACCACAATATCGACCATCCTTAAATTTGGAGGTATTTTCGCAAACGGCGATCAATTATAACAGAATAACAAAATCAAATGGACGTCAAATAATTAGAACGAAAACACTTGTTTTAGTTTCAATCACAGAATTCCTTGGCATTTCAGTCAATCGGAATTTTATGCGATATATTGTTTCATTTTGTTTCTTTGGTATAAATACATCAAAAAGATGTATCAATGTTCTGCACTACGTAGCATGTATAGATTTTATGAATGTGATTTGTTTACAAGTAAGCATGCATATAATTTATAAACCACTCTGTTTTTGCATCATCCTAGCGAAGGTTATGTTGAATATGATTACAAATTAGTGTGAAAGTATACAGTGTTGAAAATGCCGTCTCGTCTAGTTTCCTGATTCTGCAGAAAAGATTCACCCGAGTTATACCAGCCCCTCTCCAGCTCACGATGAAAAGCGGAGATAACGAATCAATCAATTTTTTTTATCAATCTGCATCCTGCATACCTCCACACTACTTGCATAGTCTGAAGTCAGGATCCAATTAAATACTAGCTTCATGTGTTTTGATACGACAGCAATAAAATGTTCAGGAAATGATCTCAAATATATAAGTATATGCTTCAATTCGTTTGTTTAATTAGGGTTTGAAGTCGAAACGGCGATATTCCATTTATTGCTTTATAAGGACATGTAGATACATTTTGTTGCGGAATATTTAATCCCGACGTATTTTGCAATGAATGATTACGGATCTTTTAAAAACGTATTGCTTCCGAGTTAGTGTTCTCAGTACCGCTAGCTTGTCGTAAGAGGCAACTAAATAGGGCAGTACTTGGGATGAGATCGGAAAAACTGAGGCCCCGGGCGTGTCACAGCATGTTTTGCAAGATAAAGAACTCTCCCTGCTCAGAGGTCATAAGCGCTGAACAATGGCCTAAAGTTTGCAGACGTTCACTGGCATTGGTGACACCTCCATATGCATGAGTGAAAAATGCTCGGGAGAGACGTTAAGCAACCTATTCAAACATGGATTCTGTTTAGTATAGTAACTAATTCTTTTGTATGTAGCTGTATATTTTGATACTTTTTGGAATTCAAGAAATTGATGAAAGTGAAGTTATCAATGTTAAATTTTCTTGACATTGATAAATCAGCTGCTTTTGGCTTTATCGGTCCAGGTCTTTTGAAAATGTTGTCTAGATATATATGTGCACCGGTAACTCACCTTATTGATACCAGCATCCTAAGTCGTGTGTTTCCAATAGTACTAAACAAACCAAAGTAACACCTATTGATGAAAAAAGTGCCAATGCAGACCCAAATAATTATCGACCAATTTCAATTTTACCACCTAAATCAAAATTGAAAGAAAAACATTTTGCAAAACGTATACGAAACTTTACAACAGTATTTGATCTATCAACACAATACCAATCATGATTTAGCGAACTTCACTCTTGTTAAAGTTCACTTGTAAAACTGACAGAAATTTGGCTAGATGTAATGGGTCATGGTGAACTTATTGGTATTGCATTTCTATATTTCAGTAAAGCATCTGCTTTATTGAATCATAATATTCTTCTACAGATATTAATTCATTACCAATTTGATCAGATGTGTATTAAGTGGTTTAAATCATATCTTGCATAATGTGTACTTGGAGCATAAAAGGCAAAGATAAACAACAGTAATCAATCTCATAACTTCTATAAGCAATACAAAATGTAGAGGTGGGCAAACACGGTCCCCTGGTCACACCATAGGTGGGATCAGGTGCCTAGGAGGAGCAAGTATCCCCTTTTTATAGGTCACACCCGTCGTAAACGAAGTTATGTGTATTCAAAATCTTTGTGCTGAGGCCGGCCTAACATGTGTTTCCGATATCTTACCTGTCACAGCAGGAGTTCTACAAGGTTCTATTTTGGGTCCTCTTTTATTTTTATTATAGACGTCATCAACATTCTTCATTATATAAAGTTAAGTCTTGTATACCGACATATTTCAAGTTCAACTTTACACCCTGTATTTCCTAGAAATATTCTTCTACTATTCCATCCAAACTTTTTAATTACAAACTTTACAGTGCCTATAGCTAGATACTTCATTCACCTACGTGTTCTTGTTCATCTTGTTTTCCCCAACTATAATCCAGCTGGACATGTCATTATTGGTGATATTGGTAAAGTTGAAAATCCTGAAATCAGGGGATGTTTACTCCTCCCAGACACCTGATTCCACCTCTGATACATCCATTGGTCCGTGTTTGCCCAACCCTCTATTTTGTATTCCTTATAGGATTTATGAGATTGATCACTGTTCGTTATCTTCACCTTCTATTCTTATCTCGTGATCAGTCATTAAAAAAATACTTTGTTAAACAACACTCAGATTCTACACATAATTACTCTGAAGTTTATATTAACAGGATGCTGGAATTTACCGTTGACGATATCTTTGTATCTATAATTCGCTGATTGTCAATATATTGTTGAATTAGAGTATGAAAGATGAAGATAACCAACAGTGATCAATCTCATAACTCCTACAAGCAATACAAAATAGATAGTAGGGCAAACACGGACCCCTGGACACACCAGAGGTGGGATCAGGTGCCTAGGAGGACTAAGCATCCCCTGTTGACCGGTAACACCCGCTGTGAGCCTTATATCCTGATCAGGTTAACGGAGTTATCCGCAGTCAAAATCCGTGTGCCAAGAACGGCTTAACAATCGGTATGAAACACGTCAGAAAGCATTTGACCCAATGATAGGTTGTCACAACGAACTATAGTTCGTTTAGCATGTATAGTTTAGTATGCACTTGCTCTCAGCAATTTTTATTTAAGGCATTCAATGTATAAGTGCTATCTGACGTGTTTTATACCGATTGTTAGACCGTTCTTGGCACACTGATTTTGACTACGGATAACTGAGTTTACCTGCTCAGGGTATAGGGCTCACGGCGGGTGTGACCGGTCGACAGGGGATTCTTACTCCTCCTAAGCACATGATCCCACCTCTGATGTGTCCAAGGGTCCGTGTTTACCCAGCTGTCTATTTTGCATTCCTTATAGGAGTTATGAGATTGATCCCTGTTCGTTATCTTCGCCTTTCATAACGATGAATAATTTTGAAGGAATTAAGTCAAATTAATGTCTATTGTTAAATGATGAAGTAAATAAAATTCACATGATTGATAAATGATAAGAAAGTGATCTTTTTGCACTCAATATTTTTTCAAGAGTTATCTGCCCTTTGTAAAAAAAAAACCCTCTAATCTTTAAAAACATAGGCAGTAGATGTTTAATTCCATTTCACATTTTCATGAAGAGAAAGTGTATGTAACTTTCTACCAATTAATTTGTCTGAAAATATAATTTAAAATATTTTATGAAACATGTTCTTCCTAGAGACTTCAATGTAAAGTTCTGGGTGAAATAGATTAAGCAATAAACAAACTTTTGAAAATTCCTATGTGGATTATTTATATTTGATTAACCCTTTAAAGTTATATCATGATTACAAAAATCGCAACATCCATTTATCAGATATGAAATATGGTAGGTATACATTGAATACATTAAAGGACTTATATATCCTCTTGAGTATATCGTTAAGAGTGCAGCTGGTAACTCACATAGACCTGAATTTTTCTTTATAAGTACAACATCAAAAAAGTCTTACATGATCATAAGCTGACGTCATGGAAAACCAAGTTGATGTCACGGAAAAGTACCATGGAGGAAATGAATAGTAACTCGATAACAGTCAACAAATGCACAGTCTAGCCGTAACAATTATATATACTTGTGAACTTCAGGTGTAATTTCACACCAAAGTTGTACTACATTTCGTTATAAAAGCCCTTAACCTAATTAAGATTAAATTGATTGAATATTGTTTAACGTCCCTCTCGAGAATATTTCACTCATATGGAGACGTCAACATTGCTGGTGAAGGGCTGCAAAATTTATGCATATGCTCGGCGCTTATGGCCATCGAGCAGGGAGGGACCTTTATTGTGCTACACCTGCCGTGACACGTAGCCTCGGTTTTTGCGAACTCATCCGAAGGACCGCCCCATTTAATCGTCTCTTACGACAAGTAAGGGGGTACTGATGACCTATTCTAACCCGGGTCCACACGGGATCCTAATCACGAAGATGCCTTCTACTTCCGAGAACTACATGTGTTTATCAATTAAATTAATTGTTCATGAACTAACAGCCATGCGATGGTCATTTGTTTCAGTTAAGTTTGTTTAAATTGGTGGGCGTGTTTTCGTTTTGTACTTGGTATGACTTTCATACATCAAGTTTTTTCTCTCCAATATATAACACGATATTTTAATATTCTTCTCACAGATATATTGCGGTCAATGTTTTAGTGAAAGAATACAACATTATGTAGATCTAAATAGAAACATATAAAAATGTGCGCATCAAAATATATCGAAATTCTATATATTCCCTCTATTTTGTAATTCTATGCAAGTAAATTATCTGTAAAATGCTTTTTCTACTACAAATATGGTTTATGGTGCAAAAAAAGTATAACTGATAAGAGCAAACAGAAATAGTATTTCATTTGTTACATCAACCAAGACGGATATGATTTAAGTAAAGAAATAGAAAAATTCTATTGGTCGGATGTGATTGAAGGGAAAATAGAAAGATTCTATCAGTTGGATATGATCAAGGAAAGAAATAGAAAGATTCTATTGGTCTACGTCGGATGGTATATATGTTTTCCAACAAAACAAATCATACCTAATAAACTATATAAGTAAGGGTCTCGATGACTAGGAATATTACGAAGTGAAATACGCAGACTATCAAGGTAGGTGTTACGTAACACTGCAGACAATGTTACAATGTGTTCAAATATGTTCAAAATGCTCCTTTTCTTTTTGCTATTCATTCACAATAACACTGTTATCAACGATCTTCCTAACGCACGATAGATTGATTTCTTTTATATTGAATACATCATTTATATTTTGAGTTTTTATTATTGGAATGAAATACATTGTTCAATCTATTTCAGACTATGAAGGTATTCATTTTCACGGTGGTCATTGTTTTTGTGCTGGGATGCTTTGGCCAAGGATTAGCAAAGGAAAATATAAGTAAGAAATTCATAACATAACATTCCGATCTCTCTCTCGCGCGCTCTCTCGCGCTCTCGCTCTCTCTCTCTCTCTCTCTCTCTCTCTCTCTCTAAGAATGTATCACTAAAATTGTTTGTTTTAGTTCCAGAAGAGCGGATGTTAAAACCTGCTGAACTGCGACCCATGTTTTTTTGGAGAAGACCCTGTTGCCCAAGACGAAATAACATGTTCATTGATCTCACGAAAGGAATTTCCAGAGGGAGCGTGCAAGGTGTATCTCGACCCATATTTAAATCATCACCGTCGCCAAAAGTAATAATAATAATAATACCATATTTATATAGCACCATTTTCATACACTATGTGCGCTCAAAGGTGCTTTACAATGCATATATACCTTACAACAGAATGTTATACACATAATACATAGAAAATAAATAAAACATTAAAAAGGAATGATATAAAAGGCGTTCTCATATGTAAACAGTCCGTAGCTGTTCCTATCCTGATTATACATATAAAACAGGAAAAACACAAGATACCATAAATATGCTAGATAAGAATAAACATCAGTTTCAGAGCGTATTAAAATAATAATAATGAAATACCCACATGCACACACAGCATATAATGTCTGAGTTATAATACATTAAAACACAGGATTTTTTTGTTTTTCAAAGTGTGGAGTGATGGCTGATCTCAGAGCTAACTTTCAAAGGTTTTCCAATTGCCTGTCTGACTGGCAATATCGTCAGTGTGTTTCATTCCCCATGTGTGGACAGCGCCTGTTGAGAATTGACATGTATTTGGGTAAACAACGAAAGGGTTTCATGTTCAACGTCGGGGATAGCCCAAGCAATGATGGTTGGGGTAAGGAGAGAATGATAAATATGTGTCTGTTGATATTCCTCTTTTTTTCAATAAATATGATTACAGGATTTAAACTTTTATTTTCGGTTTAATTGTCATAATTTCATCAATTAGGTGGCGATTCCGGACATACAAAACATGATGCTGAAATAATGGGATATTATCCGAAGATCTTGGGATACAAATCCGATTTTTGCAAAACTCAGAAATCTGAATGGTCAAACACTCTTCTGGCACCAGGCGTTAAACGAGTCACGATGTTTGCGGGCAACAAGTACGTCAGGATCAAGAATGATCAGGGATTTGAGATGAAAGAATGCCACAAATGCGGCTTTGCTCTCAATGGACAGGACCCCAACGATAGCGCCAACACTTTGTACATGGCTTTCAACAACATGATAAAGGGAACTCACCGAAAAGGGTATGGAGTGTGTTACGTCAGAATCCGCTGGGAATGTCCGGATTGCTAAGAGTCTATTACTATAATGGAGAATGTCTTCACTGAAGAGAAAGGAAGCTCTGTAACTACGCTTCTATATTTTGTTTTTAAATAAAATTCCTGTAATGATGATTCTGTTCTATCTGTATCATTTCACGAAATATCCACTTGTATTCCTGTAGATGGAGTTGAACACACAATTAAAAAAAACTAGAAATAATTTTAATCGTTTAATAGAGCAAAGAAGTTTTATTTTTTCGCTTTTTTTAATTTCCAACATTTACCATGTTCCTGGCTTACCTCCCTGTTTAATCATGGAAGACAATTGGCACTAGATCAATAAATAGACTAGGGGACATTTTGTCCCCAAGGATACCTGTCGCTCGATATATGTTCCTTTTTTTAGTTAGAGTTATGAGATTAATCACTGTTCGTTATCTTCACCTTCTATCAGAGAGAAATATTTCATGTATGAAGATGACTTCTCTATTTTCAAAGCACGAACATAGTGTATGTAACAAACGTGGAGATAGTAGCTCGTCTACTACATTTATTCTTCAACATGTGAATCAGAGACTTAAGGTGAACTCACTTAGATGAAAGGTGAAGATAACGAACACTGACCAATATCATAACTCCTATAAGGAATACAAAATAAAGAGTTGAGAAATCTCGGACCCCTGGATATACCAAAGGTAGGATAAGGATTCAAGAGGATTAAGAATCCCCTGTTGACCGGTCGCACCCGCCGTGAGCCATATGTCTTGATCAGGTAAACGAAGTAATCTTTAGTGAAAATCAGTGTAACAGGAACGTTCTAACAATCGGTATAAAACACATCAGACAGCATTTGAGACATATAGATATACGAATTTGAGCGAAAAAAAATGAAATTGAATGAAAGAGCAGAGAGAGGAAGACATGAGAGAGAAATAAGAAAGGCAATTTGAGTCAGAGACGTTAACATTGCAGGACGGATCTTAAATTTATCTGTCTGAGCTGAATTTGATGTCGCTAAAATATAACATTAGTTCCACAATTTCAAAACAAAATGGGAGATAATTTTTTTCCACGATTTGAGAAAGTTGCAGAAAATTTTAAATGGCCATGGCATGTTTGATTAACTTCGTTACAACGTGTATTGACTTGCACAACGGCTGATGTAAACTCAGTGCTAGTCATAGCAGAGATTTCCGATGATCACACGGTTAAGTCCACGATCTTAAAAACTTATGAAATAATACCGGAAGTGTACAGACGAAAGTTCAGAAAGTACACTCTGAAGTTGAAATAACGAATATACTGGAGATTCTAATTGACAATATCTTCTTAGTCTTTGGTGTTCAGGTCTTTCAGCAGTCTGCTGGAATTCCCATTGGCACGAATTATGCTCCTTTGTTAGCCGACCCATTTTATATTGTTATGAAGTAGAGTTTGTTCAAAAGGTACTACATGAGGAAAAAAAATTCTCGCTGTGCCCTTCAACTCGAGACAATTGCATATTGACGTTTTTTTTTAACAACAATAATCATTTACATTCATATGTCAATTCCATATATCCTTGTGATTTTGAAACAAAGACAACACAGAGTTGTCCACATCTGCTTCGTAGTTGAATATTTTATAGAAAATAAATATTAATGGCAAAGTAACAACTCAGATTTAAGACATTCTCCATTAGAACTTCCCATATTTATGTAGCAATATTCCATTATCACCTGAATATGGTGTTTATATTTCTCAACTGATTCGATACGCAAGAGCTTGTTCTGCGTATGGTCAGTTTTTAAATCGAGGCAAGCTACTGAGAAACAAGTTGATCTTACAGGGGTATCAACAGTCTCGTTTAAAATCAGCATATATCAAATTCTATTTTGCCAATACAGCCTGTCATTGGGTCAAATGCTGTCTGACTTGCTTGATACCATTTGCTAGAACGTTCTTGACTAACTGAATTTGGATTATTCCGTTCACCTGATCGAGATATAGAGTTCACAGCAGGTGCGACCAGTCGACAGATGATGATTATACCCCCTCGGCACTTGATTCCACCTCTGTCAGGTTTATGTTTTTATCCAGTTCTCTATTTTGTATTCCTTAAAGGAGTTATGAGATTGACGACCGTTCGTTATCTTCACCTTATCATTGGTTAACCTGACAGGCATAAATTTAATCGAAAAATGTGGTCAGGTATATAAAGATTCGTGGTGCATCAGCAAAATATTATGAAATTACATGTATAGGTATCAATGCTAAAACTTCATTTCAGGCAAACAATATGCTTCACATATTGACACGAATTCACGAATAGCTATAGTTATTTTTATACTCATCTGACTTATACTTAACACAGTACAGTTTTCTTTCATTCAGTAAGGAAAATATACGTTTCTAACAAAACTCAATTATAAGTTGCTTTACGTTTCTATAGGAATAAACTATATTCAAATAATCTCATCAGTCATCTGACCCGATACATGTACATTCTGAAATCCTATAAAACAAAATCGTGTTGCAAACGTTAGAGTAGACTTGCTGAAGTCTATGCGACGTTTTTATTATTTTACCATTTCCTCCAAATGTTACTGTGTTTTAGAAATCCAAATATCATACTTAAATGTCACCAAACATAGATTTTTGGCATCAAGATAGCACTGATTTAGCCTAGAGACTTGAGCAAGTCAGATACCATGGCATTGAAATTTATGGCAATTTAAAAGATAAAGCGTGGTTTAATTTACTTGCAAAACACTGGGACAGTAAAACTATGATGATATGATTGATTGATTGATTGAATATTGTTTAACGTTCCTCTCGAGAATATTTCACTCATATGGAGACGTCAGCACTGCCGGTGAAGGGCTGCACAATTTAAGCCTATGCTCGGAGCTTATGGCCATTGAGCGGGGAGGGATCTTTATCCTGCCACACCTGCTGTGACACGGGACCTCGCGTTTTGCGGTCTCATCCGAAGGACCACCCCATTTGGTCGCCTCTTACGACAAGCAAGGGGTACTGAGGACCAATTCTAACCCGGGACCCACGGGATTGATGATATGATTATCGTTAAAATTCGGATAACAAGATCGACTTTCCTTGAATTTAGAGGTATTTTCGCGATCAATCATAACAGGATAACAACGACATCAAATAATTCAAACAATAATCGGAAGTTCCCAAAAGCGCAATTTTTAGTTTTCAATATAATTATAGAAAATTTAATAATCGGAATTTCAATCAATCAGAATTTCATGCGGATTCTTTCTTTCAGTGTTATAAATACAGCAAAAGATGTATCAATGTTCTGCACTACATAGCACGTATAGATACTATCGAGGTGATTTGTTTACAAGTAAGCAAACATAATTTATAAAGCAGTATGGTTTTGCCTCGTCCGAGCGAGGTTCATTTTGAATATGGTTACAAATTAGTGTGGAAATAGTTTGGGAAATGTCGTCTCATCCAGCTTGTTAATTCCGCAAAAATGAAAGATTCACCCGAGTTATACCAGCCCCTCTCCAGCTCACGATGAAAAGTGGAGATAACGAATCAATCAATTTTTTTTATCAATCTGCATCCTGCATACCTCCACACTATTTGCATATCCAAATGCCAGGATCCAATTAAATACTAGCTTCATGTTTTTTTTTCCTGATAACGACAGCAATAAAATGTTCAGGAAATGATCTCAAAGATATAAGTATATGTTTCAATTCGTTTGTTTAATTAGGGTTTGAAGTCGAAGCGGCTACATTCCATTTATTTTTTTTATAAGTACATGTAGATACATTTTGTTGCGAAATATTTAATCCCGACGTATTTTACAGTAATGATTACAGAACTTTTAAAAAGATATTATGTATCCAAATATGAATTCAATTTAATGTTGCAATTAATTATTATGCATCTATTTTGTATTGCTAATAGGAGTTATGAGATGGATCACTGTTCGTTATCTTCACCTTTGATGTATATATAACAGTATTTTGATATGTTGTAGTACGCTAATAAAAAAGGCCAATTCGGTTATATACGACCTTTTGCAATACATGTACACTGTATATATTTCTGTGACTTGCCACGCCATTATTGAGAGGAACAAGTCATAATTGAAATACAATAAATGTATAAAGTTTCTTTTCTTTTTTTCGGAGTAAAATTAAAAACTAAAACAAATACTAAACATTTTATCGAAATATTTCGACCATGTTGCCCGTCTTGTTCTGTCGTATTTATATTTATCACATGTTTACTCCTTTATCCAGGGGATATCACCCATTACATAAATTATAATTATTACACTATGTTTTCCTACGCTGCTTGTGATGTCACAAAAATCGTCAATTTTATGTAGTTTGTTTACAAAATGTGAGGGAGCAAAATTCCAAACATTAATGAGAGGAACAAGTCACAATTCAAATACAATATATATATATATATATATATATATATATATATATATATATATATATATATAAAGTTTCTTTTTTTTTTAGTAAAATTAAAAAATAATACAAATACTAAACATTTTATCGAAATATTTCGACCGTGTTGCCCGTCTTGTTCTGTCGTATCTATATTTATCACATGTTTACTCCTTTATCCAGTGGATATCACCCATTACATAAATTATAATTATTACACTATGTTTTCCTACGCTGCTTGTGATGTCACCAAAAATCGTCAATTTTATGTAGTTTGTTGTCAAAATGTGAGGAAGCAAAATTCCAAACAACACAGTAACGTAAATGAATAACCGGAGGGGGGTTAACTTGATAAAAAGAATCTCCTATGGTTTATGATTTGATTTGATTTATATCCAACTCGCTGTGTGTTTCCATTCCACAACTCATTGAATATAAATCATATCAAACCATAAACCATGAGAGATCCCTTATACATGTATCTATCATATCAATACTGATCCCATTGGTGGAAACACATTACACATCTATTACTGATCCCTATCCAGTTAAAAAAAAATTCTGTCAATTCAAATTTTTAAACGGTTTTGCAGGGACTATATTTTGTGGCGGAAGGATTTATTAATCAAAAAATTATAAATCTTTGTGATATTACAGTTTCTGGTTCATCCAATATATCTTCTATTTTTATACTCCTATACGCGTATTTCAGTTTTATAATTTATGATACAAGTAGTAGAGACTTGGAACTAGATCAAATGTTGTAATTTATTAATTTGGTTGATAAATGTTTTCAAATAGAACACGGATTCTTGAAAAAAGTTTAAATTAATTTACTCGTAATTTAGTATAAAAATTCAATATTCAATTGACAATGTATCAAGGTCTTCATTTTCATATTTAGCCCATGTTAGCCCATATTTCATTCGCAGTTTTCTGGAATTGTTTGAGTTTTTCTGTACCCGTCCAGATGCCACAATATCATCCATATTACGTACATGAAATAGGGTACTTTTTGCAGATTTTTTGAAAATAATTTGCTCACCCTACGTCCACACAAGCGTAGGTTTGTCCAAGTTCCGATCCAATAGCGGTTCCTTCAGTCTGCATGTAGTGTTTGCTATTGAAACTAAAAAACAGTATCCAAAATGTTTAATATACTTTCCGTTTCTTCCTTTTCATGACGTTCTTGTAATGCTATTTCAATTATATACCGCGAGCTTCTATCCTTGGTATATTGGGATAAAGTGCTTTCACGTCCATACAAAATAGAATAGAGAAATCTTGTAATCGTTGCTTTACACTTGACTTTTTTTTTTAAAAATCTGTTGTATTCTTACATAACAAGGAATCTATCTGCATTCTCAAGTTACGACTCAGCGTACTTGGCTATCTTTCCTGTTGGATGTTGTCGACCATTTGCTATAGTTATAGAATAACGCCTTTGTAAGAGTAGATTGTTTTGTTTATTTCGTGAGACAAATGTCCAGACTTTCTGCGTCCGATATCATCGGTCGTGCAGATACATCTAGCTAAATCATATGGAATACCATTTCTGGTATGCTTAGGGTGGCACGAATAAAATGATTTGTTTGATATACGTTATTTTGTAGAAAACCATCGGTTATAAACTTATAATGTTAGTTCCTTTTTCATTACCATAACGTCAAGAAATGATAATTCATTTCTACCCGATTCCATTGTACATTTCAATGTCAGGCTCAGTTTTAAGAATACTGAATTTTTTTATTAATTGTCCTTCACCTTTAATAATAATAATAATTGGTTTTATATAGCGCTTTTTTCAGCGTATGCTGCTCAAAGCACTTTACAATGCATTATTACCCCGGCAGACCTTATATCAATCGAGAACTTTCTCAGCCTCCTAGGAAGCATACAGTGCAAACTGCCATTACAAGCGCTAGAGCACTAACATTCTAACAATATCTTTCACTGTCTATAGCCAGGTACCCCTTTTACACTTGGGTGGAGTGAGGAAATATATGTAAAGTGCCTTTCCCAAGGACACAACGTCGGCCCTGCCGCGGCCAGGACTCGAACCCATGACCTTTCGGTCGAGAGTCTGACAGCCTAACCGACTTATGTCCCCTACGATAAAGCAGTCGTCTACATAGCGTTTCCATGATGTTTTAAGTAAAGGCTATAAGCCAAAAACTGTCCATTACGTGAGAGAAAGAACTCATCGAAGTCGGTAGGGACGAGATCAGTTCTTTTTCTCACAAAAGGACAGTTTTGGGGCTTATATCTTACTTTTAAAACATTTTTGTTACGCAATCCTGTGTCTTTTTTGGCTTGTATGTAGACGGAAGTTCAGTTGTAGTGACAAAATTACCTGCAGGTGTCCAATAAGTTGACAATTGCTGTCCACTAATTTTTTTTAT
This sequence comes from Ostrea edulis, assembly GCF_947568905.1. Classification (NCBI taxonomy): domain Eukaryota; kingdom Metazoa; phylum Mollusca; class Bivalvia; order Ostreida; family Ostreidae; genus Ostrea; species Ostrea edulis. Next base: position 31,795,200 of record NC_079168.1, read on the forward strand.
AAAGGACAGGTACTGTCCGTTCTTAAAAATGATCGACAGTAATTGTCAACTTATTGGATAATGCCAGGTAAACCCAATAACTTATTAGACATTTATAGGTAGGCTAAAACTAAGAGAAAAACAATACATTTGTTAAAGAGATACAAATTTGATTCTAAATTCCATAAAAGTAAGAATCAATTCAGATATAAGAAAAATCACTGAAACACTTAATACGATATATCCCCTTCGTAGAATAATCTCCTCCAACTTTAAGATTCCCAATTTTTTAAATTCCATTAGCCATTATCATATCGCATCAAAACTAAATTTGAAAGACAAATTTGAAAAAAAAGAAGACAGATTTCAATGCTGTATTTGAATTTCGCTGAATCCAGAGGTACATTCCGAAACTTCTTCATAACTTTTTTTTATATTTTCTTTATTAGCATATCCTAATTCTGAATTATTATTTTCGCTTTCATAAATAATTTTATTTCATTTCACGCGATGGTCGTATTGGGGTCTTTTGGCTGGCGTTAATTATTTCCTCATCCAAATATTCGAAAACTCAATGCTTTTCATATCAAAATCTGACTACGAACTTTCTCATCCTCCATACCCTGAATTTATTTTAAGGAAAAAATGGGCATTTTGGTACCCAATTGTAAAATTCTCAAATTCTCATTTTTCAAAAAACAAATGAAGAATCAGGTACGGAAACAATTTTTACTTTACTGGTCAAAACGATGTGAAGAGGGTCAGAAATCAGGAAAACTCACAACATATTTTTCGTATAAAGAAAACTTTACTATGGAAAGTTATATATTTTCAGAATCCCTAGAATTAAGAAAAACTCTATGTAGATTTCGAATTAGTGCACATGACCTTCGAATTGAAAGAGGAAGATATGAATTTACAAAAACCAATTCTGGCCAGAAGATTTCTTTAAAAAGAAACAAAAGAATTTGCGAATTATGTAACCTTAATTGTGCAGAAGATGAATTTCATTTCCTTACTGATTGTCCATTCTATGTTGAAGAGAGAAATATGTTTTTAATGGTATATACAAGCTCAACAAAATTTTTATCTATCTAACAAATAAGGACAAATTTACTTGGTTGATGATTAATATTAATGAAGACAAACCAGTAATTGTCAAATTGAGTGAATATTTAGTGCAAACTCTCAGAAAAAGAAGTGATGCTTTAAAACTGCAAAAATCATTATAGTTTATTATTCATATGTTGGTATAATACTGATACTGTCTATTCACTTTGTGTATACACATGATTAGCAATTCATATATGTATGTACTTGTTTCCCCAACATGCTGCATCCACATGCAGTTTGCAGTCTATGTAACCTGTAGTTAATGTTGTAAACTTTCTTTCTTTTTTGAATTTCCTTCTTTATAAACTGTCCTACTGTTATGCCCTCTGGGCCCAAAATTGGAATAAACTTATCTTATCTATAACACTCATTATGATAGTGTTCGCGGTACTTTCATCAAAATCCTTAAATTTTGATTGTGCAATGAAAATGATCTCCCCATCAGAGGAAGACATGTTGATATGGCTCAGTACTATAGAGTGAGTGAATATAAAACCTGCAGTACAAGACTACTTATCTGACACGGTCCATCAAGTGAACACAAGAAACAGACTTCTACGTAAGACTGGTTATATTGTCAGACTATTAAAAATAGCTTAATTCATAATTATCATTGTCAATGGGGTTACCTGAGCCTGTCAATTCTTAAAACATAAGATGTAATGTTTTTAAAGGTTTCAATGTCTTGTCCGAATTTTGCCTTCACAATAGAATAAAAGTTTCTTCTAAAATCCTAAAACAAGTGTTGCATGACTCTGCACAACTTTGGTTCTCATAACCTTGCCTAGCTTTTATCTATGAACCATTTCATTAAAATGTAAAACTTATACGGTACCAATTTTGATGCACCAGATGCGCATTTCGACAAATAATGTCTCTTCAATGATGCTCAACCGAAATTTTTGAAATCCGAAATAATATACTTGTTAGAGCTATATTAGGGGAAAACAGAGTGCCAAAAAAGTGGAGCCAAATTCGTCCAAGGATAAGAGCTATGCAGGAGGGAGATAATCCTTAATTTTGAAATGAATTTCTATATTTTATCACAGCAATTAAATATACATCCGTATTTTCAAGCTAGTAACGAAGTACTTAGCTACTGGGCTGTAGAGACCCTCGGGGACTATCAGTCCACCAGCAGAGGCCTCGACTCAGGGGTCATCGATATGCATAACATTGTTTCCTACAAATTATTGGAAGTATATCATTCCAATATTTTAAGGCGGCTAACCCTAGAGCATGTGGAATGTTGGTCGCATGCGATGAAATTAAAATATATTCTGTGTCGACGTTCGGCCATAAGTTTCTGTCCGTATTTATCGATAATTGTTGACACACGTGGACTGCCAGAAAACCTGCCTCTTCGTTGATTCTCAAATGTACACACAGTTTGCTGTCTACTAACACATAGACAGTTGAAGTGGACTGAACAATGTAGGGGTTAAAATGTTTTATGGCAGTCGCGATAGAGGGGGCATTAATATTACACGACAACCACACGTGTTTATTCCTTCCAAGCTTTGTTCTGAAGAATTAGGCTAACGGTATCGTTATGTCTCTGCTGATATCAAAAGTAGCAACAAGATCACCCCTCCTTAAAACGCTATCAGTGACAATCCACAACTGGTCTTGAGGACGCGGAAGTGCGATGACTTTGTGGTCAAAACTTGCTGTGATTGCTTGAAAGAAGCATTTACCAAAACGGAGGTGTTCACATACACAACGTTAACGTTTTATCTCCTCGAGTGTACGAATAACACCCATTGTCTCAGGCCTAGATCTACACTAACTTGTGCATAATGCACCCATATGTTCTTCATCGTCTTCATTCAACTATAGTCCAGTTGGACATATCATTATTGGTGATGTTGATATACAGTTAATTCTCGAACTATCGCCACTCAATTCATCGCCTATTTCGTTATAACACCGCATTTTTCTAAGAACGATTTTCCTATTACTTAAAATTTTCGTTAAAACGCCAAATTCGCTATCGCCATTTGCAACGGTCTTTTTATTACGAAAGTCTATATCAAAGTGTTAATTATCTCGATAAACCCCATGGCTGCATGTGATCAGTGATGCAGAAATTGGTCGTTATCGATCTGCGGCGTACATCTGGACAGGAGGTACCCAGTATTAAATAAACAAGATACTTACTTAATATGAACTGTAGTGTTCTTGTTTTCACCTTATTGGAAAATATTTCAGTTTAGCTATGACTTCGCCACGAAAGAGGTTTCTGTTGAATTTTTAAGAAAATAAGCAAACTTTCACATACCACGGAAACCATCCGAAATGTACACAACAGGAAATTTCCAATTATTCTACTGTTTTATGGGAAAAGTTCATAAAAAGGAAGAAAATGAGTGATATTTTGGCTGCAAAATATTTGGCTTTGAAACACTCGTTGATCTTCGTCCAGTTAATGACGGATCAGCTACCAGGAAACAGCCTCGCAATACGCTAAATACCGACACTGGACAAGGTGTACTTAGATAACTTGAAACATACTGTGTATATGTGTCTTGTTTGTGTCTTGTTTTGAAATGAAGCCTTATTATTGATCAAACTATTTTAATAATGTTAGAGAAATTTGGAAATACTTTTACATTACGTATGTACATAAAGGAAAGATAACTCTTACATATACAAGAAAAGTAACTATTTCTCCCCAACGCCATAAATTCAAAGAACAAAAGGTGGCAGTTTATCTCGAGTTTTCCTATAGTTGAAAATGAGGACCTCAAAGCACTTATTTCAAAAGGTCTCTAGTTCAAAGGACCTCGGTCTTTCAAGCCGTGACAAAACTTTATAAGAACTTTATATGTATAATAAATTGTGTCGAAGATTACGTCAAACGATGGGCTGAATATTATAAAGAATATCACAATCATGTGTTAGACACATAAAAAAAGTGCGTATCATCTATCCTTCTGTGTTTAGTAAACCAGAATTCCATGTAGATAGGTCACATGAGGAAGGTATTTTGGTCCCAGGTGACAAAGCTTGTAACAGCATGATTGTCTTTGTTTGTAAGGCTGATCACTACAACTGTATTATAAACGAATTTTTTTTAGTAATCCTACTATACTCTAACTGCCCTCTCAAAAGGTAAAATTCTTCAAAACGATGCTTTAGTTTTAAACACAGTTAATATCACAGTGAATGGGATGAATGAGTGAATTACCGTACCTACACTGGATTCCTAACCTTCACAAAACCCTTAAGAACATTGTAATATTAATATTGCTGAATCCAATCAATATTCTACCAAGCCTCCATCTTTGCACCCCACGAAAATATTAACAGCTGTGAAGGGGAAAATATGCCAGACGTGGTGTAAATCAAATGGGAATTCTATATTTTGAACGAATTTGAAATCGCAATATTTTTCTCAATCAAAAATAGCAAAGCGTGTAAATTGTTAACACTTTGCGCGACCATATCTCACGATACATTAACGACAAGACTTTTTAACATCATAGACAGTTGCTTCGTCAACTAAAATAGAGAAAGGAAATATTCATATCTCGTGTTTAATCATTCAAAAATTATTTTTTACTCTGAAGTTCATACCAAAAAGATGCTGGAGTTTCTCATTGACGATATCGTCAATGTCTTTTGTCATCAGATTCTCCAAATACATATATTCCGTTAATTATTTCAGTGAAAGAACAACACATTGCATAGATGAAAGGCGAAGATAACGAACAGTGATCAATCTCATAACTCCTATAAGCAATACAAAATATATATAAATGCAAACACAGTAAATGTGAACGCCTGTGGGCATTAGAATATATCGAAATTTTAAATCTACCCTCTACTTCGTAATACCATGCGAGTAACCTATCGGTCAAGTGCTTTTTCTCCTACAAATATTGTTTATGATGAAAACATTATGACTGATAAAAGTAAGCAGAAAAAATTTCATTTGCTACATCAACGAAGACGTGGATCGCGGATATGATTCAAGGAAAGAAATAGAAAATTCTATTAGTCAGGTGTGAATTTTTTTTAGAAAGATTCTATCAGTTGGATATGATCAAGGAAAGAAATAGAAAGATTCTATTGGTCTACGCCGGATGGTAAATATGTTTTCCAGCAAAACAAATCATACCTAATAAACTATATAAACAAGGGTCTCAATGACTAGGAATATTGCGGAGTGAAATACGCAGACTATCAAGGTAGGTGTTACGTAACACTGCAGATAATGTTACAATGTGTTCAAATATGTTCAAAATGTTCCTTTTCTTGTTTCCTATTCATTCACAATAATGATCTTCCTAACGCTTGATAGATTGATTTATTTTATATTGAATACATCATTTATATTTTGAGTTTTTATTGTTGCAATGATACACATTGTCCAATCTATATCAGATTTGCAAATTATGAAGATATTCATTTCCACGGTGGTTATCGCTTTTGTGCTGAATTGTCTCGACCAAGGATTAGGAAAGGAAAATAAAAGTAAGAACTTCATACTATTAAATATATTATTCGAATCTCTCTGAAAATGCATCAGTAAAATTGTGTTTTAGTTCCAGAAGAGCGGAAGTTAAAACCTCAACTGCCGCCAATTTTAATGGGGAAAAAGCCATGCTGCCCAAGACGAAATAACATGTTAATCGATCTCACGAAGAGGATTTCCAGAGGGAGTGTGCAGGGTGTATCTCAACTCAAATTTAAATCACCAACGTCAGCAAAAGTAAAGTGCGGAGTAATGGCTGATCTCAGGGTTAACTTTCAAAGGTTTTCCAATTGCCTGTCTGATTGGACACATTGTCAGTGTGTTTCATTCCCGATGTGTGGGCAGCGCCTGTTGAGAATTGACATGTTTTTGGGTAAACAACGTAAAGGTTACATGTTCAACGTCGGAGATAGTCCAAGCAATGATGGTTGGGGTAAGGAGATGTTCATAGATACATGTGTATATCAGTTAATGCTGCTCTTTTTTGGTACAGAATTTAAACTTTTATATTCGGTTTAATCGTCATAATTCTATCAATTAGGTGGCGATTCTGGACATACGAAACATGATGCTGAAATAATGGGATACTACCCGAGGATCTTGGGATACAAATCCGATTTTTGCAAAAGTCAGAGAACTCAATGGTCAAACACTCTTCTGGCACCAGGCGTTAAACGAGTCACGATGTTTGCGGGCAACAATTACGTCAGGATCAAGAATGACCAGGGATTTGAGATGAAAGAATGCCATGAATGCGGCTTTGCTCTCAATGGACAGGACCCCAACGATAGCGCCAACACTTTGTACATGGCATTCAACAACATGATAAAGGGAACTCACCGAAATGGGTATGGAGTGTGTTACGTCAGAATCCGCTGGGAATGTCCGGATTGCTAAGTCTATCACTGTAACGGATGATCTCGTCAATGAAGATAAAGGAAGCTCTGTAACTACGCTTCTATATTTTGTTTTGTAATAAAGTTCCTGTATTGATGACTCCGTTCTTTCTATATGATTTTACGAACTAGCTACATGTACTTAAGTAGATGGATATAGAAGCTCGAGAAGAAAATTAACAACAAAAGTCAAGCAACCCCCTAACAATCAATTTTAAGTATCTAATCTCGCCAAAAAGTTTTTATTTAACTTCCTACCTTTACCTTTTCTGTTCCCTGTCTACCTCCCTATTTAATGAAGGGAACAAATGTTGAACGAAAACGAACAGTGATCAATCTCATAACTTCCACGAGGAATACAAAATAAAGAGTTGGGCAACACGGACACCTGGGCATGCCAGATGTGGAATCAGGTACCTAGGAGGAGTAAGCATTCCCTGTCGACCGGTCACACCAGCCATAAGACATATGTCTTGATCAGGTAAACGGAGTAATCTGTAGTCAAAATGAGTGTCCCAAGAATGACCTAACAATCGGTGTGAAACACGTCATAAAACATTTGACCCATTGTTATCTTGGGAAACTAGATCATTCTAGCAACCATAAAATTTGCGAAATGCTTGACTTTAAACGAGACTGTTGAAAGCCATATCACATCAACTTTGTCAGTAGCATGTTAAAACCCTGACTGTCATTATGTGAATAAATGTTGTGTAACCTTACAAAAATAATTATAATAAAAAATACTTTGTCAGTAGCCTGTCTCAACTTAATAACTGATCATACGTTGAAAACGTCTTCCATATTCAGATGATAATGGAATATTGCTACACAAAATATGGGAAGATGACGATGTCTAGGTATGAACAAAGGCCTAGGTATGAACATCCTAAAACACAGTCATTAACTTTTCCGTTTAAAGAGTGGCTCACATGACGTAAATGTTTATTGGAGAGTTCCTATAGAATTCCTATAGTATGTTTTGCTATATTATAGTGTTATGAGATTGATCACTGTTCGTTAGCTTCGCCTTTCATATTAGCGATATTTAGAAACTGTCCATATAAGGCTGAAGAGTATGAGTACAATCACAAAATGAATTTATCTTTAGAAATGCTTAGAATGCCGGGTTTTCAAGGATGCTCTGAATCTCATTTTGTATGTATGATATTTGAAGACGTAGTAGTTCGTATATTCTTTTCGATTGTGAACGGAAGGGTCCAAGATTTGTATGAGAGATATAGAGAGAAAGGGAAGAAGCGAAATATAAAATGTAAAGTATAATTAATGTGTTCAATTGTTTGACTCTGTCACTTAATTTATGTTCAAATCATATCGAAGAACATCATATGAAGGCATGTTTATTCATCCAATCGTTAGCACTCTTCAAAACATTCAAAAGGCTAAAGTATATTACTTGTCTATTACATATCTATCAAACTCTGCAAGAACGATGTAAAGCAGAAGGCACGTGTACATGTGTATATCTATAATGTTTGTATACCGCTGATTGATATTACACAACTTTCACATTATACACGTAATTAATATCATCAACATTAATCAACAGAAGCACAGTTGAACAACCTAAATAGATTAGTATTTGTTTCTGTAAATACTGCACAGTTCTTCGGGTAATTTGACACCAGGAGTTAACTTCAGTGGGTTTTAACCTGAGCTCCCATGTATGTATCCGCCAATATTTCGTCTTCGAAATTTTCTAGATAGTCGTCTGCAGCTCGGAGGATCTGACGTATGTTGTATAACGTTAACATCTTAATCTCTGTGGATACAGTCCGAGAATTGGCGAGATTTTGCATGGGAAGTACAGTGTAAGATGGCAAACCAAACGACATGGCGACCTTGTCCCGCATCTCCAAAACACTTCTACTGTGAAAAACTTTAGATAAGTCTTCCTTTACAGTGACCATCGTGTCGAGTTTGGTGAGGAGGATCAACTGAGGAATTTCTAAAAAAAAAAAAAAAAAAAATTGAAAAAAACAACAAAAAGCAAACAAACCAAAAAAACACACCATAAAATCATAAGAATAAAGCTTTCATTAACAAGAGAGTAACGGAAGCGGTACAATTTTACACGCAGGACTCCATATTCCCTTACAGAAACATTTCATTTGTGTTGTTAAATGTAAACAGCATCATATCAAACAGATATATTGATTTTTCCCAATTTATTGTATATTCAACTTCACCTTTAGTTTTCATGAGCATTATAAAACAGCCATCATTATTCTAACGTGCACGCTTGGCACGGTATGCACGAGTTCTTCGCCGATTAAAGAGATTTAGCACACAGGCACTTGTTTCATACATGGGCCCCCTCCTGGCATAATCATGTTATTCGCTCCGCGGAACGAATCAGCATGTATTCTACGTACTTACATGTAATTCAGAGATTATAGCATTTATTCCGTAAATGTGAATGAATGATTTTTGCTTAAATTATAAACGGAATGAATAGCATGATTATAAAATATCAATAGTTAACACGTATAAACCAAGCATGTCAAACTGATTTGCCCTACGGAGCGAATAACATGATTATGCCCCCCTCCTTAGTAAGTATTATTAAGGAGGGGGTCCATGTATGAAACAAGTGCCTGTGGTTTAGCAACTGTGGACGTGGCTGTCAGGAGCGGATCCAGGAATTGCGGTTACGGGGGACGCCACTTTATGAGGCAGTGAGTCCAGGGCGAAGCCCTGGGAGGAAGGGGGAAGCCCCCGGAAGCTCCGGGATTTTACAGATTTTATAGGGCTTGAGATATGTCTCCTATTTGGTCATTTGTACTATTGTCTATCATTTTTAAGAAGGTGAAATTGATCAAATGACGCAATTTTTTAAGGTTTTTGGAACAAATTAAGTTCTTCCGATAAAGTAATGCAAGAAAGCAAAAGATTTTGTCATTTATTTCTCCGGGAGTGGAAGAAATTATTGCTTCTTTTATCGTTTAGTACATTTTTCAAAACAAGATACCACGATTTACCTTAAATTTGAAAATTTTAGGGGAGGGGGGCGCAGCCTTAAATCTGCCACTGACTGTAACTTACTTCTTCCATTCATTAGTTCCTGGAGTTCTTTCACTTGTTTTTCGACATTCTGAGACATGGTTATCTCGGGTGGGTTGGACCCGTCCACCACGAATAGCACACAGTGTACGCGGTCACCAATACTGGGGTCTTTCCTGAACTTGGAATTGTCTTTATTGATAGGTGTACCTTGATTAAACTGCGGAAAAATCATAAAAACTTAATTACTGAGGTAAAGACAGAGACGAACGGTGTGCATAGGACTAGTGTGAAAAATAAGGCGTCACGTCAGTCACTAGGAATATCCAAATCTGTGTCGTATTTACAAAATTCTTTGGTGCTTTTTCAAACATTTATTATTAGACTTGTCATATACTAGTAATATACAGATGTAAATATTTTTTGTATAATGATATTTTCAATATATTTTTAGTTTTCATTCAGAAGACTGATTGCTTATTCAAGTGTAACTTTTATAATAGGTATCCACATAATGCACTCAGTTCCTTCATCCAATACTTATATCAATAATGTTACAAACCACGTATCCGTCCATTACGTGACCGTCCAGAATGGCCTCCACATCACGTGAGTTAATGCTCTGGTCCTCTTCTAAACCGCGGCAATCTATCATTCTAAATCGCAGATGTCGGAATGTTCTTCTTCCCTTCACTTTGTAAACGTCGAGCTGAAAGATGATGAAGATTTCTTCTCTTACTTTCAAGAAATGAAAGTCGCTTTTTGTGCGAGTTCCATCGAAAATAGAGATCATTTTATAACTATCAGACATATCGAAAGGAATTTTCCTGTCAATAGTTACGTATAAACGAGGAATATCATTCACCTTACTGCTATTCATTTCCTTCACTGAATTTTTTTTTCATGTATCACATTTATCAAAGTGATCAAGCGCAGATCTATAAAACTTGCAAGGGAGGGTTAATTGAAGTTTTAGTAACTTTTCCACCCCAAAAAGTGGTTATGGAGGAGCCCAACATGACATAAACTGACAATTTTTTCGGAAAAAAAAATGTTCAAAGGGGGATGGGTTGCAATCACCTTAACTCACCCTACAGACCCGCTACAGGTGTTGCATAGTGCAATATCACCTATATATATAAGGATCAAAAGCGAGAACGATTTAAAATATTAAGTATCAAAACCTAAAATATGCACAATAATTATATTTAAACGAATTCCGGTGTAATGAAAATTGAATTCATATACATGTACGACAAAAATGCGATATTTTTCATTTGAATAATTTTGACTATTCGAATACAAACTGATTTTGTTAAACTGGATGTAGCACAACCGGCACGTGATCTAATCGATAGTCTCCCTTTGATCACAGATTCAACGGTATTGAAGAAGCTGGATTTTCCGGAGGAGATGCGCCCCATCAGCAATACATTGACGAATGGAATTTTCTCCGGACTACCCTCGAGTTCTGCCAAGGGCGTGTATTCTTCAATTTCTGTCTGCAATCGTTCCAGTGACTACAACAGGAAATTTAAATTTGAAGATCACACCCGTAGCCACGGGGGGGGGGGGGGGGGGGGGGGGGGGGGGGGGGTTCGTGGGGTTCGTACGACCCCCCCCCTTGAAAACTACTAAGCACTATTAAAGTCGGCATTTTGTTTGAATTGTGACTATTAAAGTCGGGATTTTTTATGAAAATCATGAAAATTCATAGTAAAAAAGGCATGATTCCAAAATTCAAATTAAGTGCCAGGAAATTGCTAGATTGCAGGATTTTGCACCAAATACCCCAGAGCTTCTGGGGGCCTTGAGCGGCCCCCAGACCCCCTGCCGTAGTGGCACCTCGCGGTGCGAGGTGATAGACTCGCGTTGCGAGTCTATGTACCCCCCCCCCTTGAAAAATCCTGCCTACGGGCCTGAAGATGGTAAAAAAAAAAAAAAAAAAAAAAAAAACAACAACAACAACAACAACAAAAACAAACAAACAAAGAAAGGAAAAAGAAACAATATTTTGAGTATGCGTACGTACGTACTGCTAATCAGGATTATTTTGTTCCCAAACTGTTGATGTATTGATAGCGATGTTTTGTTATATACAATTTTGTATCATGTATGTAACGTAATCTACATAATGAACAGTGAAGATAATGAACAATGATCAATCTCACATAAATCCTAAAAAGAATACAAGATTGGGAGTAGGGAAAACGTTGATATACCAGAGGTGAGATCAGGTGCCTAAGAGGAGTATGCATCCTCTTCTGATTTCATCCCAGATGAAAGGAATAGGTCGATTTGACGAATTTAACTCTTGAGGCAGACGTAGTTAGATATTCACAAAAGAAAAAACCACGTGGTGTGCTAATAAGATAGTCACGTGGTCTCCACTTGGCTTGTTTCAGAATGAAGGTGTCAAAACAAGGGTCGTGCTTTAAAATTATCTTTATTCATATTTCTACAATAGTTTGTTTTTGTGCGCACATTTAATATTTTTATTTTATTCTATGTATAATATTCCGTAGTATTGATATATGTATCTATATTTAAATTAGATACAAAACAATCAGCACAATACATATACCTTCAGGAAACTTATTTCATGTCATTTAAAGTACAGCTTGTGTGTTCAAAACTTCCTTTTCATGTCATTAGGCTTTTATAAAAGTGAATAGGTAGTTGTGTATTGTTTTTAACTTTCATTTCCAATAAAAAGTTTGTCTTACCTTTCGATAAGTAGGTCAAATGGATGGGTCGCTAAGGGGTAACATAATATCTAATCCAGGCATTTTGTATACCGTGTAGATGGTGTTTTGCCTGGCAAATACTTTTGACCGATTTTTGTGAATATTTGCAAAGATTCGCCAAAATAAAAATCGCTAAATTTAAATCAGAATACATATGCATGTACAGTGTATAAATAAAAAGTTGAGTTCACCAAAATTTTATCCACTCAAATTGATGATACACCTTGTAGAAACATATCCGCCAAATTTTTGTCTCACCCCAAAAACACCGGCTACACAGTAGTTTTATCATATTTGATGACGGATAATTGGACTCCCCAAACTTCGACTTAAGGTGAGAAAATATTAAGTTAAATAATATTTAGATATTCCATAGTTAACTGACACAAGACGTCTATATCGTGTTCAGTTTATGTTATGGATATTTTTTTTTTCTTGCAGGAGACTTTTCGTGATAACTGTGTTTTCGTCCTGGGCTTCGTACTGCGATAAAAATGCCACTACAAACCAATATAGACATAGTTGATGGATTGATTTTATATTGTTTAACGTCCCTCCCGAGAATTGTTCACTCATAAGGAGACGTCACCATTGACGTTGGAGACCTGTACAATAAAATCCTATGCTCGGCGCTTACGGCCTTTGAGCAGGGACACGGGACGCAGTCGAAGCTTAACTAGAGTGTATGATGAATGATACATGCAAATAATCACCGTCTCGTTCCATTCATAATCGTCCATTTCATGCCATGGTTGAAGAAGCATATCAGGAGAAGTTTCTCTACAAACATAAGGAAAACCTACACAGGATATCGTTGACATACAAGTAAATACATAAATATCAATCAGATTTTTTTCCCTCTTTGATAATACAATATGAAGAGAAAAAAACCAACCCAGAAATGAACTTCAGATTAATATTAGGATCCTTCTGAAAGCTACTTATTAGCACTTCCGGGGTCGCACAATCTTAGTATAAACTTTCTATTGCCATATTATTACTCAATATGATTTTTTTTGCCCTTGGCTAGAACGTTGAAGCTAGACATACCGAGTATTTCGTCAATCTATCTGCAATTAATGTCACGTTTTCACAAGAGAAGAAAAAATTACAGATACCGTCTGTTACTCATGACCGCAAGCATTCATATCTTCTATCAATATTCAAGAAAATTCAACCGTTGTTAACGAAATATATGAAACAGAAACTAAGGCGATTGCATTGATGCATTTCCGGTTAAATCTTTCTTAAAAAACATATATTTTGTCATGCAGGTTTGCTTATCAAAACCTTCAACTCTCATTGACAGCAAAAATGGTGTATACTAGACAAAGGTACAACTCGTGAAGAAAATAAGTTTCTAACTCATGATAATTTAGACAAATTAACCTTACATGTTATAACTTTCTAAACTCGGATATTGACCATGCTCCCTCCCACCTTTAATCTCATCCTTGAATTCGCATTTTCATATCATACTTGTCTAGTCCTTTCCAAGGTATTTCACACAACTATTTTTGAATTCAAAATCTGGCCAAGTAAAACCCACCCCAAACCCAGAATGATCTTTACGAACTTTAGTCCTCGATACCTATCCAACGACAGATCAACATACCAATAGTTTAAAAGTCCGAATGTTGACCGCGTCCAGACCCAGGAGCGGATACAGGAATTGTGGTTACGGGGGGCGCCACTTTATGAGGTAGGGGGTCTGGCATAGGCGTAGCTTGGGTTCGAATATTACCGAGGCAGGAGGTCTGGGGGGCGCAGTCCCCCAGAAGCTATCGACATTTTAACAACGTAAAAGGTGTTTGTTTGTTTTTTTACCGAGGCAGCTGCCTCGGTTGCCTCAATGGAAGCTACGCCACTGTCTGGGGGCCGCCTTGAGGCCCCCAGTGGGTCCAGGGCGAAGCCCTGGGGTCGGGAATGGGGTGGTCCAGGGGGCGAATCTCCCGGAAGCTCCTGGATTTTATAGGACTTTGAAATATGTCTCCTATTTAGTCATTTGTACTATTTTCTATAATTTCTAATAAGGTGAAATTAATAAAATGACGCAAATTTTAAGGTGTTTTTAAATAAAAAATTAAGTTCTCCCAATAAAGTAATTCAAGGAATCAAAAGATTTTGCCATTTATTTCACCGGGAGTGGAAGAAATTATTGCTTTTTTATCGTTTAGTACGATTTACCTTCAATGTGAAAATTTTAAGGGGGGGGGGGGCACCGGCTGTGCCCCCCCCCTTAAATTCACCACTGAGACCCAACACTGCCCCGAGGTGAATACGTTTGGTCTCTTCGTGTCACACATGCATGTAGCCTATGACAATTTTTAACTTTACTGACAATCTGCGATCAATCCCGCTTTATATGGGATTGACACGGTCAAACATCCCGGGGAGGTGGCTTTTCAATATTTAATGCCCTGTGAGAAATACGCGCGTACCATACGAAAATTTCGAAGACCGAAGTCACAACATTGAAAAAAAAAATATCAAGTTTAATTTACGAGTTGTAGGACCTGAATGTTTGGAGTCGTTCCTGAGGAAGTTCGTTCACAAAATCGTTAAGAAATTGGATTGTAGTGAAGAAAAAAAACCGAACTATTATAAAGTAATTTGAAACGAAAGACAAAAAAAAAAAAAAAAAAAAAAATGAATTGAATATCATGCATATCTTTTTCATTGAAAAACAAAGACCCTATAATGAGAAGAAAACTAAAAAGTACTCTGTCTGGAAAAGTCCTAAGAATAGCAGATACTTTCGGATACCATCTTACTTTTTGTCCTCCATAGTTAGATCCTCCTTTGCTAGAAGTGTACGTATACAGTCTTCACTTTCTTTTATTTCCCCTCGCTTCTGATGAATATTACCAGGTAATAACGATAGAATATATATTCTGACGTCAGATAACACACGTAAGTTATCTGATACAGTCACACCTTGGGTTCAAAGTAACTCGAGATTAGAGAAAAAATTAGTAAATCGAAACCTTTCCTTTACGCAGAAGAACGATGTTGTGTTGGTTTTCCTTGATGAACCGAGTTTCGTATTTTGTTTAAATAAAAAAAAATACCCAAAGTTTCGCACGACAGAACTCCATAATTAATCATGCTATAGATATTGTGTTTGTCACACCAGCAAGCTTAATCTATGTCTATGTTAACGTTTGGAAAATTTTATAGTAACTTCACCATGTAAAAATTAAATCACATTATATAGATAATGGAAATGACGAAAAATGCGCGATCTTTGCAAAGTGGCAAGGACACCAATGAAAACATGCATGCATGAGTGGAAAACGTAGTAACAGTGTTAAAGTAAATTGAGATGTGATGGTTTGCAGTCAATACTAATATTACGAACAGTGTTGAAATAAACCGAGAGCTGTTGGTTTGCAGTCAATGCCAATATTTCGTACAGTGAATGTGCTTGCTTGGTTTGTTTGAATTATGTTCACCAGAGACGTCACGTAAAGCACAATGGAGTTGCGTTTGAGTTTGTTCAACTCTTTCGTTCCTGGGTTGTTGTTTTTTTTATTATTATATCCCTGTGAAATTTAGTGTTTATTGTATTAATTCACGACATAATCCGAAGGTTAAAGAAATAAGCGAGGAGCCCCGTGCTCTGATTGAGGTAACTATTGATTCTGTCAATCAAATATCTAATTTTTAATTATACAAAGAAAACTCAAATCTCTTCACTTTATTATTAAAAGTTGTACAAAATCTTGTAAAAGATAAAAAATTTGTGTAACGCATCCTCTGGTGAAAAAATATTCTCTATGGTGTATTTCCCAAACTTTGAAGAAAAAATTCAAACACATTGAAAATTATGGCATGAATGAATATCCATTGAACAGAAATTAAAAACGAAATATCTTATCAAAATCTGTTCGATTCCAGAATAAATTTGCACAATGTAAAAAGTAATTATATAGTTTGCATTATATGACTATTTTCGCTGCCACATAATTACAAAGTGAAAAAGGTGAAGAAAATGAACAGTGACCAATCTCATTAATCCTATAAAGAACACAAAATCAAGAGTAGTTCAAACACGACATCGGACATACTATAAGTGGGATCAGGGGACTAGGAGGAGAAAGCATCCCCTGATGAGTATGGATGGCGATAGTGGTGATTCTTTTCTAGCCTTGCAGTGAAATTGTGGAATTTCATGGATAATTATCACAACAATCCAGAATTTAATTGGTCTCCACGAATTTGAATGATTCAACGACGTTCAGGTGGGCTTGCTGGGGTTCATGTATTGATTTGAACATCACGTGATAATCCATATTTTTGCTTTGCCATTCTCATAGATTATACCAATAAACCAAATGGCAGTTTAGTTAGCCCACGGACTGAGTATGTGAACAAAAAGGCAAACATCAATAGCCGATCCATGAAAAATTCTGCCAACATCAACAAGTTTCTAATCTTTCAAAAAAGATCCTAAGAAACTAATATCGCTATACTATTCATTTTCTTAGTTTGCTCTTGAAAAAGAGATATTTCTTTTTTTACAAAACCACTTTAGAAAGACTGCTTTGTAAAAGGATGTTTTAGAAAGGAAAGGAAATCCTTAGATACTCTCTGAAAATCCGATATATCACCGTCTCGTTCCATTCATAATCGTCCATTTCATGCCATGGTTGAAGAAGCATATCAGGAGAAGTTTCTCTACAAACATAAGGAAAACCTACACAGGATATCGTTGACATACAAGTAAATACATAAATATCAATCAGATTTTTTTCCCTCTTTGATAATACAATATGAAGAGAAAAAAACCAACCCAGAAATGAACTTCAGATTAATATTAGGATCCTTCTGAAAGCTACTTATTAGCACTTCCGGGGTCGCACAATCTTAGTATAAACTTTCTATTGCCATATTATTACTCAATATGATTTTTTTTGCCCTTGGCTAGAACGTTGAAGCTAGACATACCGAGTATTTCGTCAATCTATCTGCAATTAATGTCACGTTTTCACAAGAGAAGAAAAAATTACAGATACCGTCTGTTACTCATGACCGCAAGCATTCATATCTTCTATCAATATTCAAGAAAATTCAACCGTTGTTAACGAAATATATGAAACAGAAACTAAGGCGATTGCATTGATGCATTTCCGGTTAAATCTTTCTTAAAAAACATATATTTTGTCATGCAGGTTTGCTTATCAAAACCTTCAACTCTCATTGACAGCAAAAATGGTGTATACTAGACAAAGGTACAACTCGTGAAGAAAATAAGTTTCTAACTCATGATAATTTAGACAAATTAACCTTACATGTTATAACTTTCTAAACTCGGATATTGACCATGCTCCCTCCCACCTTTAATCTCATCCTTGAATTCGCATTTTCATATCATACTTGTCTAGTCCTTTCCAAGGTATTTCACACAACTATTTTTGAATTCAAAATCTGGCCAAGTAAAACCCACCCCAAACCCAGAATGATCTTTACGAACTTTAGTCCTCGATACCTATCCAACGACAGATCAACATACCAATAGTTTAAAAGTCCGAATGTTGACCGCGTCCAGACCCAGGAGCGGATACAGGAATTGTGGTTACGGGGGGCGCCACTTTATGAGGTAGGGGGTCTGGCATAGGCGTAGCTTGGGTTCGAATATTACCGAGGCAGGAGGTCTGGGGGGCGCAGTCCCCCAGAAGCTATCGACATTTTAACAACGTAAAAGGTGTTTGTTTGTTTTTTTACCGAGGCAGCTGCCTCGGTTGCCTCAATGGAAGCTACGCCACTGTCTGGGGGCCGCCTTGAGGCCCCCAGTGGGTCCAGGGCGAAGCCCTGGGGTCGGGAATGGGGTGGTCCAGGGGGCGAATCTCCCGGAAGCTCCTGGATTTTATAGGACTTTGAAATATGTCTCCTATTTAGTCATTTGTACTATTTTCTATAATTTCTAATAAGGTGAAATTAATAAAATGACGCAAATTTTAAGGTGTTTTTAAATAAAAAATTAAGTTCTCCCAATAAAGTAATTCAAGGAATCAAAAGATTTTGCCATTTATTTCACCGGGAGTGGAAGAAATTATTGCTTTTTTATCGTTTAGTACGATTTACCTTCAATGTGAAAATTTTAAGGGGGGGGGGGGGGCACCGGCTGTGCCCCCCCCCCCTTAAATTCACCACTGAGACCCAACACTGCCCCGAGGTGAATACGTTTGGTCTCTTCGTGTCACACATGCATGTAGCCTATGACAATTTTTAACTTTACTGACAATCTGCGATCAATCCCGCTTTATATGGGATTGACACGGTCAAACATCCCGGGGAGGTGGCTTTTCAATATTTAATGCCCTGTGAGAAATACGCGCGTACCATACGAAAATTTCGAAGACCGAAGTCACAACATTGAAAAAAAAAATATCAAGTTTAATTTACGAGTTGTAGGACCTGAATGTTTGGAGTCGTTCCTGAGGAAGTTCGTTCACAAAATCGTTAAGAAATTGGATTGTAGTGAAGAAAAAAAACCGAACTATTATAAAGTAATTTGAAACGAAAGACAAAAAAAAAAAAAAAAAAAAAAATGAATTGAATATCATGCATATCTTTTTCATTGAAAAACAAAGACCCTATAATGAGAAGAAAACTAAAAAGTACTCTGTCTGGAAAAGTCCTAAGAATAGCAGATACTTTCGGATACCATCTTACTTTTTGTCCTCCATAGTTAGATCCTCCTTTGCTAGAAGTGTACGTATACAGTCTTCACTTTCTTTTATTTCCCCTCGCTTCTGATGAATATTACCAGGTAATAACGATAGAATATATATTCTGACGTCAGATAACACACGTAAGTTATCTGATACAGTCACACCTTGGGTTCAAAGTAACTCGAGATTAGAGAAAAAATTAGTAAATCGAAACCTTTCCTTTACGCAGAAGAACGATGTTGTGTTGGTTTTCCTTGATGAACCGAGTTTCGTATTTTGTTTAAATAAAAAAAAATACCCAAAGTTTCGCACGACAGAACTCCATAATTAATCATGCTATAGATATTGTGTTTGTCACACCAGCAAGCTTAATCTATGTCTATGTTAACGTTTGGAAAATTTTATAGTAACTTCACCATGTAAAAATTAAATCACATTATATAGATAATGGAAATGACGAAAAATGCGCGATCTTTGCAAAGTGGCAAGGACACCAATGAAAACATGCATGCATGAGTGGAAAACGTAGTAACAGTGTTAAAGTAAATTGAGATGTGATGGTTTGCAGTCAATACTAATATTACGAACAGTGTTGAAATAAACCGAGAGCTGTTGGTTTGCAGTCAATGCCAATATTTCGTACAGTGAATGTGCTTGCTTGGTTTGTTTGAATTATGTTCACCAGAGACGTCACGTAAAGCACAATGGAGTTGCGTTTGAGTTTGTTCAACTCTTTCGTTCCTGGGTTGTTGTTTTTTTTATTATTATATCCCTGTGAAATTTAGTGTTTATTGTATTAATTCACGACATAATCCGAAGGTTAAAGAAATAAGCGAGGAGCCCCGTGCTCTGATTGAGGTAACTATTGATTCTGTCAATCAAATATCTAATTTTTAATTATACAAAGAAAACTCAAATCTCTTCACTTTATTATTAAAAGTTGTACAAAATCTTGTAAAAGATAAAAAATTTGTGTAACGCATCCTCTGGTGAAAAAATATTCTCTATGGTGTATTTCCCAAACTTTGAAGAAAAAATTCAAACACATTGAAAATTATGGCATGAATGAATATCCATTGAACAGAAATTAAAAACGAAATATCTTATCAAAATCTGTTCGATTCCAGAATAAATTTGCACAATGTAAAAAGTAATTATATAGTTTGCATTATATGACTATTTTCGCTGCCACATAATTACAAAGTGAAAAAGGTGAAGAAAATGAACAGTGACCAATCTCATTAATCCTATAAAGAACACAAAATCAAGAGTAGTTCAAACACGACATCGGACATACTATAAGTGGGATCAGGGGACTAGGAGGAGAAAGCATCCCCTGATGAGTATGGATGGCGATAGTGGTGATTCTTTTCTAGCCTTGCAGTGAAATTGTGGAATTTCATGGATAATTATCACAACAATCCAGAATTTAATTGGTCTCCACGAATTTGAATGATTCAACGACGTTCAGGTGGGCTTGCTGGGGTTCATGTATTGATTTGAACATCACGTGATAATCCATATTTTTGCTTTGCCATTCTCATAGATTATACCAATAAACCAAATGGCAGTTTAGTTAGCCCACGGACTGAGTATGTGAACAAAAAGGCAAACATCAATAGCCGATCCATGAAAAATTCTGCCAACATCAACAAGTTTCTAATCTTTCAAAAAAGATCCTAAGAAACTAATATCGCTATACTATTCATTTTCTTAGTTTGCTCTTGAAAAAGAGATATTTCTTTTTTTACAAAACCACTTTAGAAAGACTGCTTTGTAAAAGGATGTTTTAGAAAGGAAAGGAAATCCTTAGATACTCTCTGAAAATCCGATATAATTAGTCATAAGCTACACGGCATACATGAGAAGATAGTTCATGATAACTGAGTCCAAAATATCAAACACTAAACAAGTAAACTAGTGCATATACACCGGAATGTAATCTAATATCATTGATCGATATGAATATACATCAGATAAACAGGTTTCACAATCAGTAAATTATTGATTAAGATTAGTCCTATGATTTTCATACTTGTTTACGATTTAGATGGACCGGGGAAAATGTTCTGACTCAAAAACCTGGGACAAGTTTAATAAAAACTACACGTACATTTACAAAATTTTCAATACATTTTCTCATGTTATTTAACTAAAACTAACGTGTACACTTTATCTAGATTTTTTGCCAATTCAATGACATTTTCAATAATCTTTTTTAAAAACTAATTATTAATACATATTATTGTGTATTTGATGTATACTTTTATGAGATCCTTTGATTTTTTTTACCATAATTAAATCAATCTCACAATTTAACAGGCTATGTAGAATACATTGAAAGCTCTCTATCACACGAGTAAACACGTTATCCGCTATTCGGTTGTGTTGTATGTTTGGGAAACATCATTCATTGTACGTGGTTTTTAAAGACACATTCTATGCAGCGGTGATCGTAATACTAAATAGGTATATGATAATCCTTTCAACAGCTTAAAGCGCACTTCAGCAATTCCCATTTAAGAGATTAACAACACCGAAAATAGAAATCTCGTTATGTATTCTGTAAAAATCTTCCAAAAATGTGATACTATAGAGCAGTAAAGAATTGTATTTATTCAAGAGGGGATATTCATTTGCATTTTCAGATTTAAATAATCCTTTAGGAAATGATAAATCGAAATAAATTTACAGTAAGAGAACAGTAGAGTTTATTAAAAACATCGGGTGGGATAAAAACATGTTATCGGCAATAAGGTAAATGTTATCGGAAAATTCGGGTTTTCATTATTTACGTTATCGGGAATAAGGTTTCCATCGTGTTACGAAATACCTTATACAGCAATAACTAGACGTTAAATTGGTGTTTTAGTGATAGAAAATTTGTGAAACTCGCGTTGTTAAGTGACCGGAACGAATTAATAGAGACTTATAATTAGATCGGTAAAGTTAGCTACTAGTAACCAGCTACTAGTAACTGGCTACTTAAAAAGAGAAAAGTTGGCTACTAGTAGCCAGCTACTTGAACTAGGAAAAGTTAGATACTAGTAGACAGCTACTAAAAGTAAGAAAAGTTGGCTACTCGTAGCCAACTACTACAAAATATAAAAGTTATAATTACTGATAGCTAGCTACCAGATAAAGGTTAATGAGTTTGAAAATCATTATCTATCAGATTTATTTCTAAAGAGGACGAGGAGTCGTATGATATTTCATGCTCAATTATCCCCAATTACATAAGGTTGCAATGCAAAATACGAATAAACTTTTTCAACTGAGTGATTACTTTAAAAATGATACGGATTGATTTCAGACCTTCATTCATTTGATATACCATCCATTTTGAGATATCTGCTACTTTTACAATTTGATTCGAGTTACCCTGAAATTTCAACATTTGTGTGAATACCGTAAGGAACTTTGTGTTTGTATTAGATATCTGACGAATTTACGACTATACATACGGCAAGAAGTGATAGAGGGTGTTTTGATACGCCACGAATTTTCAGATATCGCTCTTAAGGAAATCAGTTACTTATACATTTTGATTATCGGTACAATGGAATTTCAAGATGTGTGTGAATACCTTAAGGAACTCTGTGTTTATATTATATATTTAACTAACTTACAACGATACGTAAGGCGAGTAGTGATATTGGGTATCGTAATATGTCATGAATTTTCAGATATCACTCTATGTTTGTATTAGATATTTTATTAATTTACCAATATTCATGTGAAGAGGAGTGGTATTAGATATCTCCATAAGCCATCAATTTTCAGATATCACCATTAAGAAAATCAGCTACTTATACCTTTTGTAAACACTCAGTTGAAAAAGTTTATTCGTATTTTGCATTGCAACGTTATGTAATTGGGAATAATTGAGCATGGAATTCCATACGACTCCTCGTCCTCTTTAGAAATAAATCTGATAGATTATTAGATTATTGATGGAATTCTGATAGAAAACGTAAATGTTTGGAATTTTTAAAATAGGTGTGATGGAGTTTTTGAAAAATCCCCATTGGGTGTTAGAAAAAATGCAATTTGACTAATGGCTATTCCATTTAAAAATGCACCATGTATTCTAACTTTTAAAAAAAAAAGGGGGGGGGGGTAATATGAACGTTTTGTTTATACTTTTGAAACTTGAAACTTTTTTAGTTCACATAAAGCATAATAATACAAAAAAGATAAGATCAACAACAACAACAACAATGTTGAACTTAATGAAGGAAACACAACGTATCATAATATAGATATATGAACAGTACTAATATGATAAACTTGGCAAGTCCTATCATAGTATCTTTGTCTTTACAGTTCATTAATTCACTATAGCTAATAGTATTTCGACAATCAGTTAAGCATTTTGGCAAGAATGTACACCTTTCATGAAGAAAATAAGTACAGCTGAACAGATAATGGAATTCATTGCCTAATTCTAGTTTGTTACAAAGAGAACATAATCGTTCAGACAGTCTATCAATACTCGAAACCTGCCAGATTCAATTGACAATTTATGGCTACTGCATCTATTTTTAAAAAGCGACAGAAATTATACAGTAAATCTTGTGGTAGTGTAGTTAAATAAGTTTCAAAACCAAAAGTTGCCTTGTACATCCTATAATTAGAACACTTGGATGAGTTATAATTTAATCTTTCCAAGTCTCAACAAGAGTCATAGCTCGTGAAACTTGTTCAAAGCGCGATAACTCTGACAAGCTGGTGTAACCCTTGTAGTCATTGAATCCGAATTATATATTTTTGTTTCAGATACCATGGATAATTTCACGTGCTACTACTGTAGCTTCTTGACATACCATTTCGAATAATAGAAGAACATTGTTTAGTTTATTTATTTAGGAATAGGCACATATACAATATGAATACAAGACAATATCACAGAGGAACACGTAGTTAAAACAAAAGTTCATAAGATAAAAGGGTAAACTTTAACAGCTATTTGACTTTAAGAGCACAGTGAATAAATTAATGTATATGCCTATGTCAAGGATAACACATAATAATAAAATAAATCTATGTTTTATGTTTCATGCATGTTTTCATGTATTTGTCTGTTTTCCCTTTGATTAGTGTATTCTGAGTACACCATGCACATGTACTTTCAACTATTTGGTTGCCAAGGAAATCAATCAATCAATCAATTTTTGTGAAATGGGCCCCTGCAGATGTTTAGAAAATACTGGTTTATATAAAAAATGCAAGCATATACTGAAAATTTTACATGTTTATGAAAATTATTTGAGAAGTTAGATTCCGAAATTTGACTTGAGGTTAAGTACAGACTTGAGTCTATTTTCAGTTTATTGACTTGAGGTTAAGTACAGACTTGAGTCTTTTTTTGTTTATTGTCTTAAGGTGAGCTACAGACTTGAGTCTATTTTTTCAGTTTATTGTCTTGGGGTTAGGTAGACTTGAGTTTATTTTCAGTTTATTGACTTGAGGTTAGGCACATACTTGAGTCTATTTTCAGTTTATTGTCTTGTGGTTAGGTGCAGACTTGAGTCTATTGCAATTATTTTGATACTCAGAGTAGTACAAATGAGTCCCAATATTTAAAAAATGTCTTGGGATGCACACCTCCCCCCAACGTGAGGGGACACCCCCTCCCCCGCCTTCAGCGCTTCGTGCTTTGGTCAAACCTTCATCTTTCTGGCCCACATATTGAAATAGTCCTAGCTACGCCCCTGGTATGTTAGCTAATTTTTATGTTTTGTTTTTTTTTAATATACCGAAGCTTTCCATTTAGTGCCCATCCATTAAAACATCAAACCAGTTTCGAACTTAATGAAAGCTATTTTCAAACCATGAACCTAAACTCAATCTAGGTTTTGATCAATATATTCGCCTTTTTCCTTGTTTATTTTACCAAATATAAGCTGTTATTACTGTGAATTTTAGCTAATTATCAAGCTTTCATATAAGTTGATGGGTTACCCCACCCTGGGGCATTTTTGTAGATGACTGCAATTGATGTGAAAATAACAAATGTCAAAGCTACAGATGAGAAAATTACAAAGGTCAATACGATTTATAAGGAGGTATGCTACACCAGAGAAATTTAATATGGATGAAAAGTGGAAGATATGTACAATATCTTGAAATCTGAAACTTCTAAATTTACTTTATTTAGCCAAAACATGCAGTTTTGATAGAAAGCAATCTGAAAAAAATAATAATAAAACCCCTGATGGAATCGAACCCGCGATCTACAGTTGTGCATTCGACGCGCTAACATACGGACCTACTCAGTCTGGCGATAATATTTCAAATGAAGAGAAAGACATTGCTACTATTTATATTTTCATCCATGTATTAAAAGGAAATCAACCATTATGACTATGTAGAGTACCTCCTTGGATGCGAACAGTTATGAAAAATCGTCGTTAAAGATACTAAACAACTTCTTGAATTGATGCATGAATTATTTTTCGTATTCATCGTTTGCTCGACATTCTCTCCGTTCTCGCTCAGCGTTCGTTCAGCATTCACTCGGCGTTCGTTCAGTGTTCACTCGGCGTTTGTTCAGTGTTCACTCGGCGTTCGTTCAGCGTTCACTCGGCGTTCGTTCAGTGTTCACTCAGCGTTCGTTCAGTGTTCACTCGGCGTTCGTTGAGCGTTCGATATGGGCGCGGAATTATTCTATTCTAATCGATGAATAATAAAAAAAATAATTGATAGAAAACTAATTAATGAACAGAGCATTATACAAAACTTATGCAATGAAGTATCCAACAGTGAGTAGAATGTACTAAAGTAAACATTTATTGTATCTATCTATCTATCTATCTATCTATCTATCTATCTATCTATCTATCTATCTATCTATCTATCTATCTGTCTGTCTGTCTATCTATCTATCTATCTATCTATCTGTCTGTCTGTCTATCTATCTATCTATCTATCTATCTATCTATCTATCTATCTATCTATCTATCTATCTATCTATCTGTCTATCTATCTATCTATCTGTCTATCTATCTATTTATCTATCTATATATCTATTTATCTATCTATCTATCTATCTATCTATCTATCTATCTATCTATCTATCTATCTATTTATCTATCTATCTATCTATCTATCTATCTGTCTGTCTGTCTATCTATCTATCTATCTATCTATCTATCTATCTATCTATCTATCTGTCTATTTATCTATCTATCTATCTATCTATCTATCTATCTATCTATCTATCTATCTATCTATCTATCTATCTGTCTGTCTATCTATCTATCTATCTGTCTATCTATCTGTCTATCTATCTATCTATCTATCTATCTATCTATCTATCTATCTATCTATCTGTCTATCTATCTGTCTGTCTGTCTGTCTGTCTGTCTGTCTATCTATCTATCTATCTATCTATCTATCTATCTATCTATCTATCTATCTATCTATCTATCTATCTATCTGTCTATCTATCTATCTATCTATCTGTCTATCTATCTATCTATTTATCTATCTATCTATCTATCTATCTGTCTGTCTGTCTATCTATCTATCTATCTATCTATCTATCTATCTATCTATCTATCTATCTATCTATCTGTCTGTCTGTCTGTCTATCTATCTATCTGTCTATCTATCTATCTATCTATTTGTCTGTCTGTCTGTCCCTCCCTCCCTCTCTCTCTCTCTCTGTCTCTCTCTCTCTCTATCTAAGTTTTGATAATTTTTGAATGAATAGAATATGCCTATTCGTTTCTTGAATCAGCCTTATGGAAATTTCCAACAGATGTCAGGAGTGCTGAATACTGAATATAGAATTACTGTGTATCTATCTGTAATTACTCCAGAATTACAGTCATCTTGAATTGAATTACTGGAGGCGAAACTCAATTTTACTTGTACCAAGCAACAGATTTTGATATTATGAGAAAATGATTTATTTTCCTCAACATCCGTCTTTTTGATATACAACAAGAACAAACTGTAGCTTATTTCTGGCCAGTTAAATGAATGATACATTCCATTTGTTAAAAATATTGTTGCACATTTCTTTTTAACAGATCATTACTAGAGTTCACATACATTCCCTGACTGTATACCTGCTTTCTAATTCAAAACTATCGTGCATGATTCGGTTATTGCTTTCTTTAATTAATTCAGTTACATCCCCAAACTATTTCCAATGATTACATCTTAGTATGATTATTAAAGTAATGAATTAATTGAATTATTGCTCTCTCGTTGAAATAATGATACTTTCTTCTTATTGGGTGGAATAATTTAGCAATTCCTTTTTCAATTGTTGATTTATATCAAATGATACAATATGATATAATTAAACTAAAAAAGCTAAATATATCATTAATTGAATTATAATAAAAGGTATTTTTATATCAATGCATAATATGTATTTTTTGTTGAAAAAAAAATGTTATTTTCGATTACAGAGCCCAATAATTCAATTATATCATTCATGATTTACAAACCTTAATTACTAGTATAATTCATGATGTCTGTAATTCAAATTAAAGAGCAATGACTTAAGTTTCAGTAAAACTTCCTATTAAGGAACTCGGGTATTAGGAATTCTCTGTCATTATATAAAAAAAAATCAATTACCATGAAAACCTTGCACTATCTAATTTTCTATATGAATATAAATAATTTATGTGGAAGTCGAAGTGGCTTCCTAATAATCAAGTTTTTATTCACTGTACATACTATCAATAACATAATTAAAATGTACGCAATTATTCAAATACTGCTCTTAGACTCATTTGCATTAAAGATATCGTTCATTTAATTCATTTGCGTAACAATTCAAACACGTATTTAATCTTTCCTCTAGGTGCAATGTCATTTGTGCAGGCCTATTAGGATTTTTCACGCTTACGCATCTCTCTCTCGACCCTTTCTGGGAGGAAGAAAAGGTCCAAACTCCACTTTGAAAAATTATGGATCCGTCTCTAAATGTTGGTAAAAACTACTCAGTGGATCACGTGATTTGTAAACCCGCGACAATCTTTCTTTCACTGTTTTGAAGTTGGGCGAGCGACACTGACTGAGAATTGGAGTGCAGTTCATTTTGTATTGATCATCAAAGAGTCTTCGCAGCAATCGAACAGTACTATATTTATATTGATAATCTTCACAGCATTAGAACGATCTTCCGTTTATCCACTACTTGTATTCCGAGAACAGATCTAACGAAATTCAAGATGGAGACGGCATCTAGGGTATGCATTATTTAACTTATTTCATTTGTAGTTTTTACCTCACCTGAACTGAGTGAGCTTTTCTGGTGATAGTGGTCGTCTTTTTTGGGCCTGTCCGTCCATCTGTAAACTGTTCACATTCATTTTCGACTTCTCCAGAACCACGGGGGTAATTTCTGCCAAACTTGCCACAAAGCATTCTTGGGTAAAGAGGATTCAATTTGGTGCAGATTAACCTCTGCGGCCTTTTCGAAGTGGAGATAATGAAGAATTAGTAAAACTTTGGTGGCATCTTTTAAAAATCTTTTTGAAAAACTAGGCCACTTTTAACCAAACTTGGCACAAATCATCCTTGAAATTCATTCAAATGAAGCATCATGTCGTCTTTAAGGTGGAGATAACCATGAAAAGGCAAAACAAGGTGTGGTCATTTAGATATTAAGCAAAGAACCACTTGGCCACAAAAGCTTCCTGACATAATACATATTCAAGTTCGCAAAAATCAAGGACCCTGGGGGTGGGTTGAGGCCTAACTTCCTGACATACATGTAGTGCAGATTCAAGTTTGTTAAAAATCAAGGCCCGTGGAGGTAATATGAGATCACATTATGAGTTTAAAGTTGTATATGCAAACATATAGGAAAACTCTTTTCAAAGACCACTGGACCAGAAGATTTACTTGAAAGTTTCCTGACATAGTACAGATTCAAATTTGTTAAAATTATGGCCCCGGGGGTATGGGGAGGTCACAATATAGATGAAAGTTTTACATGCAAATATATAGGGATTATCGTCTCAAGAACCACTGTGCCAAAACAGTTTGAACTTTACAGCTTTCTGAAATTCAAGTTTGTATGCCCCACCATGAATATGGCCGGGGCATATAGTGTTTGTCATATCCGTCTTCCGTCACACTTAGCATTTGGCTCAGTTTCAAAGAAATCATTCAAAATATTTTTATCAAACACTATATGCGGATACATATTAGTGACATCTATTCAATTACATCAATATTCTTTGATCTTGATATTTTCTTTGACCTTGACCCCACTTTTTCCTATTTGGTGTTTAACTTAGTTTCAAGGCAACTATTGACAATATTTCTATGAGAACTCTTACACTTATACATATTTGTGGTAACTATTTAACTATGGTATTATTTTTTTTTACCTCGACCTTTCCTGTGACCTTGTCCTGTGGGGATCCGGGTTAAAATACGTCTTCATTACCCCTTGCTTGTCGTAAGAGGCGACTAAATGGGGTGGTCCTTCGGATGAGACCGCAAAACCGAGGTCCCGTGTCACAGCAGGTGTGGCACGATAAAGATCCCTCCCTGCTCAAAGGTCGTAAGCGCCGAGCATTTTTCATTGTGAATAGGGCAGAATATCGGGTCATAAGAAGGTACCGATATATTTCTGTTTTTAAATATTACATTACAAATGTCACATAATCCTTTTTTTTTCTTCAAATTTTAGCGCCTGGGTGTAGGATGGGTCCACATTAGGAGATACACGTTTTATATGGGGACATACAGGAAATTAATTAAAACAAATTTTCTTCTTCTGCAAATGTTGAATAAGAGCTGCGTTTTAAATTTTTAATTTTCTTTGATGTATAAAATATTTACAGGTTGCTGAATTTGGTCAATGTTGGACAATATTTTACACAGACAAACTCTTGGTTTGTCTATCTACTTCCTTTCACAGCTAGGACCTCTGATTCATACGATGCAAAGAAAGTATATTGCAGCCTGATGGTGGTTGATACAACCTCAAGCAAAATTCTGCGAATCATGGCTTCATGGGAAGGTAGTATGGCGTATCTGTGTATATAGTAATTATATCGTCTTTCCCAGACATGGGAAGGCAGTAATTCTGTTCTCTCCCTGACCTGGAAAGACAGTAAATCGTTTGTCTCTCCCCGACATGGGAAGGCAGTAATTCTAATGTCGCTCCCTTACTTGGGAAAGTAGTATGGTGTATTTATGTTTATATAGTAATTATTTTGTCTCTCCCCGACATGGGAAGACAGTAATTCTGTTGTCTCTCCCTGACACGAAAAGGCATTAATTTTGTTGTCTCTCCCTGACATGGGAAGACAGTATTTATATCGTCTCTCCCTGACGTGGAAAAACAGTAATTCTGTTGTCTCTCCCTGACATGAGAATGCATTAATTTTGTTGTCTCTCCCTGACATGGGAAGACAGTAATTATATTGTCTCTCCCTGACGTGGGAAGACAGTAATTCTGTTGTCTCTCCCTGACGTGGGAAGACAGTAATTCTGTTGTCTCTCCCTGACACGGGAAGACAGTAATTCTGTTGTCTCTCCCTGACATGGGAAGAGAGTATGATGTATTTATGTGTATATAATATTTTTGTTATTGTAGATAGAAACTTTGAACCTCTCCCTGGCATGCTTCCATAGACACCACCATGAAGCAGATTCTTTCCTAGAGGTCACGTGAGCATCCCTTGTGGCAGCATTTACAGTCTCCTAAACGTCACGCGAGCAACAGGATTTACAGCCTCCTTGTGTGTTCGTTTTCCGGTCTTTCTGACTTCCAGAAGGACATAGAGTATGTACATGTTTTCAGATTCATTGATTGAGAGGTAATTGATGCTGTGTTTCAAACTCAAAATTAGATCTTCACTGTGACAGCTTGTGACCAAAAGTTGTATGATAAATGGAAAATATCTTATGAAATATCTCTTGAACTTCTTAAGCTGGGACTTCCATATTTTGAATATAGATTCTTCGACCTGATTATACTTTGGTGTTGACGTTCAACAACAGCAGGGCCCTGTGACTTAGGTGAGACGTGTCCATCGGGTGACAATATCGAAGCATGTGGAAGATGATAGTTGGAAAATGGTGACATCACATGGATAACGGTAATGGAATTGAACCATTACATAAGATAGCATTGTAAATTAAGGGGTCCGAGTACAGCAATTGAAATAGGAAAGATAGGATAGTAATTGAAATGGGGAAAATAGGACAGTAAACAAAATAAGGTAATTGGAATAGGAAAGATAGGACATAAACAAAATAAGGAAAAATAGGACTGTAAATAATATAGGAAAAATAGGACAGTAAATGAAATAGGGAAAATCGGATACTAATTGAAATAGGAAAGACAGGAAAGTAATCGAATTAGAAAAAATCGACAGAAAACGAAATAAGGAAAATAGCACAGTAAATAAAATAGGAGAATAGGAGAGTAATCGAAATAAGAAAGATAGGACAGTAAACAAAGTAGGGAAAATAGAATAGTAAACTAAGACAGTAAATGAAATAGAAAAGATAGGACAGAAAATGAATTACGAAGAAATTGGACAGTCATTGAAATAGAGAAAATAGGACATAAATTAAAATAGCAAAAATAGGACAGTAAATGAAAGAGTAATAATAGGACAGTCAATGAAATGGGGAAAAATAGGACAGAAATTGAAAACGGAAAAATAAGACAGTAAAAGAAATAGGGAAAATAGGACAATACGTGAAATAAATAAAATAGGACAGCAATTCAAGTAGGAAAGATCGGACAGTAGTTGAAGTACGTAAGATTATACAAAAGCATTAGGGAAAATAGGACAGCAATTGGAATAAGAAAATTCGGACAGTAAACTAAATGGGGAAAATTTGATAGTAACTGAAATAGGAAAGATGGGCAGCAATTGAAGTAGGAAAAATAGCACAGTAAATGAAATAGGACAAAAAGGACAGTGTACGAAATAAGAAAATAGGACAGTAATTGTAGTAGAAAAGATAGGCCAATAAACGAAATAGGGAAAATAGGTCAGTAAGTAGAATGGGAAAGATAGGACAGTAATTGAAATAGGAAAAATAAGAGAGCTATTGAAGTATGGAAGATGGGATGATAAACGAAATAGGGAAAATAGGACAATAATTGAAATAGGAGAAATGGACGGTAATTGACGTAAGAAAGGTAGGACAGTAAATGAAATATGACAGTAAATCAAATAAAAAAAATAGGACAGCAATTAAAATAGGAAAAATAGAATGGTAAATGAAATACGAAAAATAGAAGAAATCAAATTAGAGGAAGAATACAGTACAGTAAATGATATAATACAGTTAATGAAATAGTATGTTAAATGAAAGATCCCGTGGGGATCCGGGTTAGAATAGATCCTCAGTACCCCTTGGTTGTCGTAAGAGGCGACTAAATGGGGCTATAGCATAGTTAAAGAATTAGTACAGTAGATAAATAATACAGGGATAAGGGGGTGTACTTAGGAACAGGAGAGTGATATGTGATTTGTACAATGAAAATTGTACTGGATACTAGACTTAAAAACGGTGTGTGAAAACAGTTATTTTGAGTTCCAGAATTTAAGTCTGTTTTTTTTTTTTGGAGAAATTTCAAACTATGAATGTATTGCCTTTGTGTTGTAATAAACTAAATAAAGTAGCATAGTTCATGAGATATCATGTTACATCAACCAGTACAGTAATTATATTGTTTATATAATGTTACATTACATCAAATAGTACAGTAAATAAATGATATAGTTCTTAAGATATTATGTTACATCATATAGTACAATAAATAAAGTAGTATTGTTTAGAATGTGTTACGTTACATAAAAAACTACAGTAAATAAAGTAGTATAGTTCATAAGATATCACGTTATTGTACGTAGTATAGTAATTCTAGAAGGTTAGTTCATAGCATATTACGTTATATCAAATGATAGAGTAATTAAATTAGTAAAGATCTGAAAATTTTACGTCACCTAGTATAGTTTAGAAAATATTATGTTACCTCAAGTAGTGTAGTAAACAAGTATAGTTCATGAGATATTACATTTGACTTACATTATGTCAAATAGTAGAGTAAATAAAATAGAAGAGTTTAGAAAATATTACAGTGTATGTTACCTCAAGCACTTTTGTAAATAAAGTAGTATATTTTATTAAATATTAAGTAATATCAAATAGCACAGTATATAAAGTAGTATAGTTCTTATGGTATTACGTTATATCAATGAATGATAATAATAGTAAATAAAATAGTATAGTATTTTTAAAAATACTAAATTACATGAAATAGTACAGTAAATAAAATAGTAAAGTTCATAAGATATTACGCTATATTATATAATACAGTAAATAAAATATCATAGTCCATTACATCAAATAGTACAATGAATGAAATAGTATAGTTCATAAAATCTTAGTTACATGAGAGGTGAAGATAACGAACAGTGATCGATCTCATAACTCCTACAAGCAATGCAAAATAGACAGCTGGACAAACACAGACCCCTGGACACACCAGAAGCGGGATCAGGCGCGCAGGAGGAGTAAGCATTCCCTGTCGACCGGTCATACATCAAATAGTAAAGTAAATAAAGTAGTATAGTTCATGTAATATTAATTTACATGCAATAGTCAAGTAAATAGAATAGCAAAGTTCATGAAATTTTTTGACACATTCTATGGTATAGGAAATAAAATAGTATAGTTCATAGGATATCATGTTACATTAAATACCGGTATTGTAGTAAATAAAATATTATAGATCATAAGATATTACGTGTCATTAAATAATACAGTAAGTAAATATCATAGTTGATAGGATCTTATCGTATATTAATTGGTACAGTAAATGAAATAGGGAAAATAGAAGAGTAAATGAAATAGGAAAAAATAGAACAGTTAATGAAATAGGAAAAATAGAAGAGTAAATGAAATAGGAAAAATAGAATAGTAAATGAAATAGGAAAGTTGGGACATTAATTGAAGTCGGAAAGATATAGGACAGTAATTGAAATAAGGAAAATTGGATTGCAAATTAAATAAGAAATATGAGACTGTAAATGAAATATGAAAGATAGGATAGTAAACGAAGTAGGAAAAATAGGACAGTAATTGAAGTAGGAAAGGTAGGACAGTAAAGGAATTAGTGAAAATAGGACAGTAATTGAAATAGTAACAATAGAACAGAGAATGAAATAGAAAAGATAGGACAGTAATTGAAATAGGAAAGATAGGACAGGAATATATGTAGGAAAGATAGGACAGTAATTAAGTAGGAAATGTTTCATAATGGGGAAAATAGGACAGTGATTGAAATAAGAAACATAGGACAGTAAAAGTATTATTATTATTTGTCGAAATGCGCATCTGGTGCATCAAAATTGGTACCGTATAAGTTTTACATTACTTTGCACTATGTAGTACAGTGAATTAAATGATAGGGTTAAGAAATTAGTACCTTATATTAAATAGTACCGATAATAAAATAGTATAGTTAGTATAATATTACTTTTCATCAAGTATTACATTAACTGATATAGTTCACAAAATTTTATGTTACATCAAAAAGTGCCATGAATAAAGTAATATAGTTTATAGAATCCAAGGTGAAGATAACGAACAGTGATCAATCTCATAACTCCTATAAGCAATACAAAATAGATAGTTGGGCAAACACGGACCCCTGGACACACCAGAGATCAGGTGCCTAGGAGGAGTCAGCATCCCCTGTTGACAGGTCACAACCGCCGTGAGCCCTATATCCTGATCAGATAAACGGAGTTACCCGCAGTCAAAATCAGTGTGCCAAGAACGGCTTAACAATCGGTATGAAACACGTCAGACAGCATTTGACCCAATGCGAGGTTGTATTGACGAACTAGATCGTTATAATGGCCATAGAATTAATTATCTCTCCTCCCTCATTCATTCTCTCTCCTCATTAATTCTCTCTCTCTACTCTCTTTAATTATAACTTTCCTCTTTCTTTCCTCTCACATTCATTCTCTCTCCTCATTCATTCTCTCTCCTCATTCATTCTCTCTCCTCTCTCATTCATTATCTCTCTCCTCTAATTCCTTCTCTCTCCCCTTTCTCATTAATTCTCTCTCTCCTTTCTTATTAATTTTCTCTCTCCTCTCCTATACTAATTCTCATTCTTTCGTATCTTATTAATTGTCTCCTCTCTTTCATTCTCTCTCCTCTCTCATTCAGTCTCTCCTCATTCATTATCTCTCTCCTATCATTCATTTTCTCTCCTCTCTCATTCACTATATCTCCTCTCTCATTCAGTCTCTCCTCATTCATTATCTCTCTCCTCTCTCATTCATTCTCTCTCCTCTCTCATTCAGTCTCTCCTCATTCATTATCTCTCTCCTATCATTCATTCTCTCTCCTCTCTCATTCAGTCTCTCCTCATTCATTATCTCTCTCCTATCATTCATTATCTCTCTCCTCTCTCATTCATTCTCTCCTCATTTATTATCTCTCTCCTCTCTCATTGATTCACTCCTTCCTCTCTCATTAATTTTCTTTCCTTTCATTTCATTCTCTTTCTTTCCTCTCTGATTCATTCTCTCTCCTCTCATTCATTATACCTCTCCTCTCTCATTCATTATCTCTCTTCTCTCTCATTAATTCTCTCTCCTCTCTCATTAATTATCTATCTCCTCTCATTAATTATGACTTTCCTCTCATTAATTCTCTTTCTTTCCTCTCTCATTCATGCTCTCTCCTCTCTCATTCATTCTTTCTCCTCTCATTCATTATCTTTCTCCTCTCATTTATTATCTTTCTCCTCTCATTTATTATCTTTCTCCTCTAATTCATTCTCTCTCTCCTTTTTCATTAATTCTCTCTCTCCTTTCTTATTAATTTTTTCTCTCCTCTCATAATTTTCTTTTTTCGTATCTGATTAATTGTCCACTCTCATTCATTCTCTCCTCATTCATTATCTCTCTCCTATCATCCATTCTCTCTCTTCTCTCTCATTCACTATATCTTTCCTCTTTCATTAATTTTCTCTTTCTTCTCATTAATTTTCTCTCTCCTCTTTAATTCTCTCTCTCCTCTCATTAATTATCTTTCTTCTTTCATTCATTTTCTCTCTCCTCAATCTCTCTTTTCTCTCTCTCTCTCTCTCTCTCTCTCTCTCTCTCTCTCTCTCTCTCTCTCTCTCTCATCAATTCTCTTCCTTTCCTGTCTCATTCATTCTCTACTCTCTCATTCATTCTCTACTCTCATTCATTCTCTCTCCTCTCATTCATTCTCTTTCTTTCATCTCTCATTCATTTTCTCCCCCTTTATTCATCCTCTCTCCTCTCTCATTAATTCTCTCTCCTCTCATTGATTATCTCTCTCCTCTCATTAGTTATACCCCCCGCAACAAGTTGTGGTGGGTATACTGGAATCGGGTTGTCCGTCCGTCTGTAGACGCAATGGTTTCCGGGCTCTAAAGCATTATCCTTTCCACCTACCTACCGTCACCATATCATATATATGGACTACCCTTGGGATGAAGATGTTCCCTATCGATTTTGGGGTCAAAAGGTCAAAGGTCAAGCGCACTGGACATTGAAGTAGCAATATGGTTTCCGGGCTCTAAAGCATTATCCTTTCCACCTACAGTCACCATATCATACATATGGACTACCCATGGGATGAAGAGGTTCCCTATCGATTTTGGGGTCAAAGGTCAAGCGCACTGGACATCGAAGTAGCAATATGCTTTCCGGGCTCTAAAGTGTTATCCTTTCCACCTACAGTCACCATATCATACATATGGACTACCCATGGGATGAAGATGTTCCCTATCGATTTTGGGGTCAAAAGGTCAAAGGTCACTCGCACTGGACATCGAAGTAGCAATATGGTTTCCATTTAAATTCTTTAACGGCTTTTTTCATCGCATGGAACACCCTTTGGGAGATTGGGGTAAGCGGGGGGGGGGGGGGGTATTCTTAGTGAGCATTGCTCACAGTACCTTTTGTTTTCTTTCCTCTCTCATTAATTCTCTCTCTTCTCATTAATTTTCTCTCTCCTCTCATTAATTCTTTCTCTCCTTTCATTAAATCTCTCTCCTCATTTTTCTTTCTTTCCTGTTTCATTATATCTCCTCTCTCATTCATTCTCTCTCCTCTTTCATTCATTCTCTCTCCTCTCATTCATTCTCTTTCATTCTTTTCCCCTTTTATTCTCTCTCTCTTTCATTCTCTCTCCAGTCTCATTGATTATCTCCTCATATATTAATTCCCTCTCTCCTCATTAATTATCTTTCTTTCCTCTCTCATTCATTCTATCTCCTCATTCATTTTCTCTTTTTCATTCATTCTCTATCATTCTTTCTCTCTTTCTCTTTTTCTTTCTCCTCACTCTTTCACTTTCTCCTCACTCTTTCACTTTCTCTCATTGATTTTCTCTAATCTCTCATTGACTTTCTCCTCCCATTGACTTTCTCCTCATCAATTCTCTCTCTCCTCATTTATCATCTCTCCTCTCATTAATTCTCTCCCTCCTCTCTCATTAATTTTCTCTCATCTCGCAATCATTCTCTCTCTCTCCTTTCATACATTTTCTCTTCTCTCATTCATTCTTTTTCCTCTCATTAATTTTCTCTCCTCTCATTCATTCTTTTTCTTTCCTCTCTCATTCATTTTCTCCCCTCTCATTCATTCTCTCTCCTCTCTCATTCATTCTCTCTCCTCTCTCATTCATTCTCTCTCCTCTCTCATTCATTCTCCTCTCTCATTCATTCTCTCTCCTCTCATTCATTCTCTGTCTCCTCATTCATTCTCTCTTTCCTCTCTCATTCATTATTTCTCTCCTCTCATTAATTCTCTCTCTCCTCTCATTAATTTTCTCTCCTTATTAATTTTCTCTCTCCTCTCATCAATTATCTTTCTTCTCTCATTCATTCTTTCTCTCCTCATTTATTCTTTCTTCTCTCATCGATTCTCTCTCTCCTCTCATTAATTTTCTCTCTCCTCTCATTAATTCTTTCTCTCCTCTCATTCACTTTCTCTTTCTTTTCAATAAGTCTCTCCCTCCTCTTATTAATTCCCAATCTACTCGTTAATTATCTTTCTTTCCTCTCTCATTCATTCTTTCCCTCCTCTCATTCACTCTCTCTACTCTCATTAATTCTCTCTCCTCTCTCATTAATTCTCTCTCTCCTCTCATTGATTTTCTCTCTCCTCTTATTAATTTTCTCTCCTCTCTCATTAATTCTCTCTCTCCTGTCATTAATTTTCTCTCTCCTCATTAATTCTCTCTCTGCTCGCATTAAATCTCTTACTCCTTTCATTAATTCTCTTTCTATCCTGTCTCATTCATTATCTTTCCTTTCTCATTCGATCTCTCTCCTCTCATTCATTCTCTCTCTTTCATTCATTCTCTATCATTCTTTCTCTCTTTTTTTTTTCTTTCTCCTCACTCTTTTGCTCTCTTTCTTTCTCATTGATTTTCTCTAATCTCTCATTGACTTTCTCCTCCCATTGATTTTCACCTCATCAATTCTCTCTCTCCTCATTTATCATCTCTCCTCTCTCATTAATTATCTCCCTCCTCTTTCATTAATTTTCTCTCATTTCGCAATCATTTTCTCTCTCCTTTCATTAATTTTCTCTTCTCTCTTATTCATTCTTTTTCCTCTCATTAATTTTCTCTCCTCTCTCATTAATTCTCTCTCTCCTCCATTAATTTCCTTTATCCTCTCATTAATTTTCTCTCCTCTCTCATTCATTCTCTCTCCTCTCTTTGATTTTCTCTCTCCTCATTAATGTTCTCTCCTCTCTCATTGATTCTCTCTCTCCTGTCAGTAATTTTCTCTCTCCTCATTAATTCTCTCTCTACTCGCATTAAATCTCTTACTCCTTTCATTAATTCTCTTTCTATCCTGTCTCATTCATTATCTTTCCTCTCTCATTCATTCTATCTCCTCATTCATTTTCTCTTTTTCATTCATTCTCTATCATTCTTTCTCTCTTTTTTTTTCTTTCTCCTCACTCTTTTGCTCTCTTTCTTTCTCATTGATTTTCTCTAATCTCTCATTGACTTTCTCCTCCCATTGATTTTCTCCTCATGAATTCTCTCTCTCCTCATTTATCATCTCTCCTCTCATTAATTCTCTCCCTCCTCTCTCATTAATTTTCTCTCATCTCGCAATCATTCTCTCTCTCTCCTTTCATACATTTTCTCTTCTCTCATTCATTCTTTTTCCTCTCATTAATTTTCTCTCCTCTCTCATTAATTCTCTCTCTCCTCTCATTAATTTCCTTTATCCTCTCATTAATTTTCTCTCCTCTCATTCATTCTTTTTCTTTCCTCTCTCATTCATTTTCTCCCCTCTCATTCATTCTCTCTCCTCTCTCATTCATTCTCTCTCCTCTCTAATTCATTCTCTCTCCTCTCATTCATTCTCTGTCTCCTCATTCATTCTCTCTTTCCTTTCTCATTCATTATTTCTCTCCTCTCATTAATTCTCTCTCTCCTCATTAATTTTCTCTCTCCTTATTAATTTTCTCTCTCCTCTCTTTAATTATCTTTCTTCTCTCATTCATTCTTTCTCTCATTTATTCTCTCTCTCTTCTCTCATCGATTCTCTCTCTCCTCTCATTAATTTTCTCTCTCCTCTCATTAATTCTTTCTCTCCTCTCACTCACTTTCTCTTTCTTCTCAGTAAGTCTCTCCCTCCTCTTATTAATTCCCACTCTCCTCGTTAATTATCTTTCTTTCCTCTCTCATTCATTCTTTCCCTCCTCTCATTCATTCTCTCTACTCTCATTAATTCTCTCTCTTCTCTCATTAATTCTCTCTCTCCTCTCATTGATTTTCTCTCTCCTCTTATTAATTTTCTCTCCTCTCTCATTAATTCTCTCTCTCCTGTCATTAATTTTCTCTCTCCTCATTAATTCTCTCTCTACTCGCATTAAATTTCTTACTCCTTTCATTAATTCTCTTTCTATCCTGTCTCATTCATTATCTTTCCTCTCTCATTCAATCTCTCTCCTCTCATTCATTCTCTCTCTTTCATTCATTCTCTTTCATTCATTCTCTTTCATTCTTTCTCTCTCTTTTTTTTTCTTTCTCCCCACTCTTTTGCTCTCTTTCTCTCTCATTGATTTTCTCTAATCTCTCTCTCCTCATTTATCATCTCTCCTCTCTCATTAAGTCTCTCCCTCCTCATTAATTTTCTCTCTCCTTATTAATTTTCTCTCTCCTCTCTTTAATTATCTTTCTTCTCTCATTCATTCTTTCTCTCATTTATTCTCTCTCATCGATTCTCTCTCTCCTCTCATTAATTTTCTCTCTCCTCTCATTAATTCTTTCTCTCCTCTCACTCACTTTCTCTTTCTTCTCAGTAAGTCTCTCCCTCCTCTTATTAATTCCCACTCTCCTCGTTAATTATCTTTCTTTCCTCTCTCATTCATTCTTTCCCTCCTCTCATTCATTCTCTCTACTCTCATTAATTCTCTCTCTTCTCTCATTAATTCTCTCTCTCCTCTCATTGATTTTCTCTCTCCTCTTATTAATTTTCTCTCCTCTCTCATTAATTCTCTCTCTCCTGTCATTAATTTTCTCTCTCCTCATTAATTCTCTCTCTACTCGCATTAAATTTCTTACTCCTTTCATTAATTCTCTTTCTATCCTGTCTCATTCATTATCTTTCCTCTCTCATTCAATCTCTCTCCTCTCATTCATTCTCTCTCTTTCATTCATTCTCTTTCATTCATTCTCTTTCATTCTTTCTCTCACTTTTTTTTCCTTCTCCTCACTCTTTTGCTCTCTTTCTCTCTCATTGATTTTCTCTAATCTCTCTCTCCTCATTTATCATCTCTCCTCTCTCATTAAGTCTCTCCCTCCTCTCTCATTAATTTTCTCTCATTTCGCAATCATTTTCTCTCTCCTTTCATTAATTTTCTCTTCTCTCTCATTCATTCTTTTTCCTCTCATTAATTTTCTCTCCTCTCATTAATTCTCTCTCTCCTCCATTAATTTCCTTTATCCTCTCATTAATTTTCTCTCCTCTCTCATTCATTCTCTCTCCTCTCTCATTCATTCTCTCCTCTCATTCATTATCTCTCTCCTCATTCATTCTCTCTTTCCTCATTCATTCTCTTTCCTCTCTCATTCATTATTTCTCTCCTCTCATTAATTCTCTCTTTCCTCTCATTAATTTTTTCTCTCCTTATTAATTTTCTCTCTCCTCTCATTAATTATCTTTCTTCTTTCATTCATTCTCTCTCTCTCCTCTCATTGATTCTCTCTCCTCATTGATTCTCTCTCTCCTCATTGATTCTCTCTTTCCTCTCATTAATTTTCTTTCTCCTCTCATTAATTCTCTCTCTCCTCTCACTCACTTTCTTTTTCTTCTCAGTAAGTCTCTCCCTCCTCTTATTAATTCCCTCTCTCCTCTCGTTAATTATCTTTCTTTCATCTCTCATTCATTTTTTCTCTCCTCTCATTCATTCTCTCTCCTCTCATTAATTCTCTCTCCTCTCTCATTAATTATCTCTCTCCTCATTGATTTTCTCTCTCCTCTCATTAATTTTCTCTCCTCTCTTTTTCTCTCTCCTCTCATTAATTTTCTCTCCTCTCTCATTAATTCTATCTCTCCTGTCATTAATTTCCTCTCTCCTCATTTATTCTCTCTCTACTCGCATTAAATCTCTTACTCCTTTAATTAATTCTCTTTCTATCCTGTCTCATTCATTATCTTTCCTCTCTCATTCATTCTCTCTCCTCTCTCATTCATTCTCTCTCCTCTCATTCATTCTCTCTATTTCATTCATTCTCTTTCATTCTTTCTCTCTCTCTCTTTTTCTTACTTTTCACTCTTTCGCTCTCTTTCTTTCTCATCGATTTTATTTAATCTCTCATTGACTTTCTCCTCCCATTGATTTTCTCCTCGTGAATTCTCTCCGCTCATTTATTATCTCTCCTCTCTCATTAATTCTCTCCCTCCTCTCATTAATTTTCTCTCATCTCGCAATCATTCTCTCTCTCTCTCCTTTCATTCATTCTCTCTTCTCTCTCATTCAGTCTTTCTCCTCTCTTTCATTTTCTCTCTCCTCTCTCATTCATTAACTCTTTTTCCTCTGTTATTTTCTCTCTCTCTCTTCTCATTCCTTCTCTATTTTGTCTTTCATTCATTTTCTCTCTCTTACCTCTGTTCATTATCTCAGTTTCTTCTTTCATTCTTTGTACCTTTCTTCCCTCATTCATTCTCTCATCTCTCATCAAGTTGTAACATTACATAATAAAGTATAGTTATTAGAATAGGATAGTTTATAAAATATTAAGTAAAGTAAAGAGAGTAGTATAGTTTATCAAAATTTACGTTATATCAAATAACACAGTAAATAAAATGGTTCATAGGATTGTATGCTACATTAAATAGTACAGTAAATAAAATATAATTTATAAAATATTTCATTACATGATATAGTACAGTAAATAAAATAGTATAGTTCATAAAATATGTCATTACATTAAATAGTACAGAAAATAAAATAGTATAGTTAATAAAATATTTCATTACATTACATAGTACAGGAAATGAAATAATATAGTTAATAAAATATTTCGTTACATTAAATAGTACAGAAAATAAAATAGTATAGTTCATAAAATATTCCATTACATGATATAGTACAGAAAATAAAATAGTATAGTTCATAGGATAGTATGCTAAATTAAATAATGCAATAAATCAAATAGTATTGTTCATAAAACATTCCGCTATATCAAATAGTACAGGAAATAAAATATTATAGTTCATAAAATATTTCATTACATGATATAGTACAGGAAATAAAATAGTATAATTTATAAGATATTTAGTTACATTAAATAGTATAGTGATTAAAATATCATAGATTATAAGATAATACATTACATTAAATGGTACATCAAATAGTACAGTAAATAAAGTAGTGTATTTCATAAAATATTACGTTACATCAAATTGTACAGTAAATGAAAAATAGTTTGTAAGTATAGTTCATAAATAC
Source organism: Ostrea edulis (assembly GCF_947568905.1). NCBI lineage: Eukaryota > Metazoa > Mollusca > Bivalvia > Ostreida > Ostreidae > Ostrea > Ostrea edulis. Next base: position 31,838,106 of record NC_079168.1, read on the forward strand.
ACTCGTATTAGATAGTATATATTATGATACATTAAATAGTAGAGTACAAAATAGTATAGTTAATAGAATATTAAGTTACATCAAAGAGTTGATCACATTAAATAAGATAATATAGTATATAACATATTACGTTACATCAGAGAGTACAGTAATTAAAGTGTTTAGTTCATAACATTTTACGTTTCAACAAATAGTGCAGTAAATAAAGTAGTATGATTGATAAAATATTACATTACAACAAATAGTACAATAAATAGATAGTATATGTAAAAAATTATGATACATTAAATAGTAGAGGAAAACTAGTATACTCAATAAAATATTACGTTACATTAAATAATACAGTACATAGAAATTTATAGTTCATAAAATGTTACTTTACATCAATTTATACAGTAAAAAAAAGTAGTATAGTTCATAAATAGTCCGTTACATCAAATAGAACAGTAAATAAAATAGTATAGTTCATAAGATATTATGTTACATCAAGTAGTATATAGGAAATAAAATGGTATAGTTCATAAAATATTACGTTAAATCAAGTAATATATAGGAAATAAAAAGGTATAGTTGATAAGATATTACGTTATATATTAATTAGTACAGTAAATAAAACAATTAAATGAAAGACCCCGTGGGGATCCGGGTTAGAATAGGTCCTCAGTACCCCTTGCTTGTCGTAAGAGGCGACTAAATGGGACCACGTGATTAAAATATTTTGCTAAATTAAATACAAAAGTAAAATAGAACAGTAAATAGAATAGATAATAATAGTAATAGGATCTTAAATGGACGGGTACACGAAACGGAATAAGTAAAATAGTAAATAAAGTAGTACAGTAAATAAAATAGATATAACACCGCAGTTTATAAAAGAGCATAATTAATTAACAATTATGGTACATGAATTAATACGGTGCATAAAATAGTACAATAAATGAAATAGGTGTAATAGTACAGTCAATAAAATGGTATCTAATCAATGAAATAATACAGCATATGAAATAGTACAAAATGTAAAAGAGTGATGCATAGTCAATACAATTGTATGGTAAATATAGAAGTATGGTAAATACAAAATAAAATTTTACGGTAAATTAATTGATACTATTAATATGATCTAATGGTAAATGGAATATATTGGTAAACTTTACCTCGCAGTGAATAAGAGATTAAATCATTCAGTAAATAAAACACTATTGTGCAAATTCTTATGAATGCGGTGTCTAGATATCTGGAACTCTCACACACACCTTTATTTAGACATTGCAATTATGAGGATCTTGTGAAATATGAAAAAGGGGAGTAAATGAAATAGGAAAATTAGGACAATAAATCAACTGACATTAAATAAGATAAAATGGGGAAAATAAGAGAGTAAATGAAATAGGGAAAGTAGGAGCGTAAATGAGATAGGAAAAATAGGAAAGTAAATCAAATAAATAGAATATATCAGTAAACTTAACGTTACAGTTGATAAGAGAGATTAAATCATTCAGTGAATAAAACACTATTGTGCAAATTCTTATGAATGCGGTGTCTAGATATCTGGAACTCGCACACACACACACCGTTATTTAGACATTGCAATTATGAGGATCTTGTGAAATATGAAAAAGGGGAGTAAATGAAATAGGAAAATTAGGACAATAAATCAACTGATATCAAAATCAGATAATATGGGAAAATAAGAGTAAATGAAATAGGAATGCAATTATGAGGATCTTGTGAAATATGAAAAAAGGGGAGTAAATAAAATAAGACAATTAAGACAATAAATCAACTGACATTAAATAAGATAATATGGGAAAATAAGAGAGTAAATGAAATAGGAAAAGTAGGAGAGTAAATGAGATAGGAAAAATAGGATAGTAAATTAAATAAATGGAATATATCAGTAACCTTAACGTCACAGTGAATAAGATATTAATTCGTTCAGTAAAGAAAACACTATTGTGCAAATTCTAATGAATGCGGTGTCTAGATATCTGGAACTCACACGCACACACCGTTATTTAGACATTGCAATTATGAGGATCTTGTGAAATATGAAAAAGGGGAGTAAATGAAATAGGAAAATTAGGACAATAAATCAACTGACATTAGATAAGATAAAATGGGAAAATTAGAGAGTAAATGAAATAGGAAAAATAGGACGATAAATTAAATATAAAAAAATGAACAGTACATGAATTAGAAAAAAATTAGACAATAAAGCACATGCCCTAGTCAATAAAATAATGCGAAATATGAAATAGCACAAAATGTGAAATGGTACAGTATAGTAAATAATATTGTGTAGTAAATATAGATACAACAATGAAATTTTACAGTAAATGAACTGATACAATAAATATGATCGAATGATGAATAAAATATATCGGTAAACTTAATGTTACAGTCAAAAAGAGAGATTAAACCGTTCAGTAAATAAAACACTACAGTGCAAATTCTTTTGAATGCGGTGTCTAGATATCTGGAAATCACACACACACCGTTATTTAGACATTGCAATTATGAGGATCTTGGGGAAATAAAAAAGGAATAAATGAAATAGGAAAAATAAATTATTAAAACATCAACTGACATTAGATAAGATAAAATGGGAAAAGTAGGAGAGTAAATCAAATAGGAAAAATAGGGGAGTAAATGAGATAGGAAAAATAGGAAACTAATCAAATAGAATATATCAGTAAACTTAACGTTACAGTTGATAAGAGATTAAAGCAATCAGTAAATAAAACACTATAGTGCAAATATTTATGAATGCGGTGTCTAGATATCTGGAACTCACACACACACTGTTATTTAGACATTGCAATTATAAGGATCTTGGGAAATATGAAAAAAGGAATAAATGAAATAGGAAAAATAGGTTATTAAAAACTTAACTGACATTAAATAAGATAAAATGTAAATGAAATAAGAAAATTAGAATAGTCAGTGTAATGATATTTTTTTTTAGAGTAATTGAAATAGAGAAAGTAGGAGAGTAAATCAAATAAGAAAAGTAGAGTAAATCAAATAGGAAAAGTAGGAGAGTAAATTAAATAGGAAAAGTAGGAGAGTAAAACCAAATAGGAAAAGTAGGAGAGTAAATCAAATAGGAAAAGTAGGAGAGTAAATTAAATAGGAAAAGTAGGAGAGTAAATCATATAGGAAAAGTAAAAAGAGTAAATCAAATAGAAAACGTAGGAAAGTAAGTCAAATTGTGAAAGTAGAGTAAATAAAATAGGGAAAGTGGGACAGTAAACAAACTAGGAAAAGTAGGAGAGTAAATTAAATAGGAAAAGTAGGAGAGTAAAAGTAGGAGAGTAAATCAAATAGGAAAAGTAGGAGAGTAAAACCAAATAGGAAAAGTAGGAGAGTAAATCAAATAGGAAAAGTAGGAGAGTAAATTAAATTAGAAAAGTAGGAGAGTAAATTAAATAGGAAAAGTAGGAGAGTAAATCATATAGGAAAAGTAGGAGAGTAAATCAAATAGGAAACGTAGGAGAGTAAATTAAATAGGAAAAGTAGGAGAGTAAAACCAAATCGGAAAAGTAGGAGAGTAAATCAAATATGAAAAGTTGGAGAGTAAAACCAAATAGGAAAAGTAGGAGAGTAAATCAAATAGGAAAAATAGGAAAGTAAATCATATCGGCAAAGTAGGTGAGTAAATCAAATCGGAAAAGTAGGACAGTAAATAAAATAGGAAAACTAGGAGGGTAAATTAAATAGGAAAAGTAGGAGAGTAAAACCAAATAGGAAAAGTAGGAGAGTAAATCAAATAGGAAAAGTAGGAGAGTAAATTAAATAGGAAAAGTAGGAGAGTAAAACGAAATAGGAAAAGTAGGAGAGTAAATCAAATAGGAAAAGTAGGAGAGTAAATCAAATATGAAAAGTAGGAGAGCAAATTAAATAGGAAAAGTAGGAGAGTAAAACCAAATAGGAAAAGTAGGAGAGTAAATCAAATAGGAAAAGTAGGAGAGTAAATCAAATAGGAAAAGTAGGAAAGTAAATCAAATAGGAAAAGTAGGAAAGTAATTCAAATAGGAAAAGTAGGAAAGTAATCAAATAGGGAAAGTACAGTAAATCAAATAGGGAAAGTAGGACAGTAAATAAACTAGGAAAAGTAAGAGAGTAAATTAAATAGGAAACGTAGGAGAGTAAAACCAAATAGGAAAAGTAGGGGAGTAAATCATATAGGAAATGTAGGAGAGTAAATTAGATAGGAAAAGTAGTAGAGTAAAACCAAATAGGTAAAGTAGGAGAGTAAATCGAATAGGAAAAATAGGAGAGTAAATTAAATAGGAAAAGTAGGAGAGTAAATTAAATAAGAAAAGTAGGAAAGTAAGTCAAATTGTGAACGTGGAGTAAATCAAATAGGAAATGTAGGACAGTAAATAAACTAGGAAAAGTAGGAGAATAAATTAAATAGGAAAAGTAGGAGAGTAAATCATATAGGAAAAGTAGGAGAGTAAATCAAATAGGAAAATTAGGAGAGTAAATTAAATATGAAAAGTAGGAGAGTAAATCAAATAGGAAAAGTAGGAGAGTAAATCATATAGGTAAAAGTAGGAGAGTAAATTAAATAGGAAAACTAGGAGAGTAAAACCAAATAAGTAAATTACGAGAGTAAATCGAATAGGAAAAATAGGAGAGTAAATCAAATAGGAAAAGTAGGAGAGTAAATCATATAGGTAAAAGTAGGAGAGTAAATTAAATAGGAAAACTAGGAGAGTAAAACCAAATAAGTAAAGTAGGAGATTAAATCAAATAGGAAATATAGGAGAGTAAATCAAATAGGAAAAGTAGGAGAGTAAATTAAATAGGAAAAGTAGGAGAGTAAAACCAAATAGGAACAGTAGGAGAGTAAATCAAATAGGAAAAGTAGGAGAGTAAATCAAATAGGAAAAGTAGGAAAGTAAATCAAATAGGAAAAGTAGGAAAGTAATCAAATAGGGAAAGTACAGTAAATCAAATAGGGAAAGTAGGACAGTAAATAAACTAGGAAAAGTAGGAGAGTAAATCAAATAAGAAAAGTAAAAAGAGTAAATCAAATAGGACACGTAGGAAAGTAAGTCAAATTGTGAAAGTAGAATAAATCAAATAGGGAAAGTAGGACAGTAAATAAACTAGGAAAAGTAGGAGAGTAAATTAAATAGGAAACGTAGGAGAGTAAAACCAAATAGGAAAAGTAGGGGAGTAAATCATATAGGAAATGTAGGAGAGTAAATTAGATAGGAAAAATAGTAGAGTAAAACCAAATAGGTAAAGTAGGAGAGTAAATTGAATAGGAAAAGTAGGAGAGTAAATTAAATAAGAAAAGTAGGAAAGGAAGTCAAATTGTGAACGTGGAGTAAATCAAATAGGAAATGTAGGACAGTAAATAAACTAGGAAAAGTAGGAAAGTAAATTAAATAGGAATAGTAGGAGAGTAAATCATATAGGAAAAGTAGGAGAGTAAATCAAATAGGAAAATTAGGAGAGTAAATTAAATAAGAAAGGTAGGAAAGTAAGTCAAATTGTGAACGTGGAGTAAATCAAATAGGAAATGTAGGACAGTAAATAAACTAGGAAAAGAGGAGAGTAAATGAAATAGGAAAAGTAGGAGAGTAAATTAAATAGGTAAAAGTAGGAGAGTAAATTAAATAGGAAAACTAGGAGAGTAAAACCAAATAAGTAAAGTAGGAGATTAAATCGAATAGGAAAAATAGGAGAGTAAATGAAATAGGAAAAGTAGGAGAGTAAATTAAATAGGAAAAGTAGGAGAGTAAATCAAATAGGAAAAGTAGGAGAGTAAATCAAATAGGAAAAGTAGGAAAGTAAATCAAATAGGAAAAGTAGGAAAGTAATCAAATAGGGAAAGTACAGTAAATCAAATAGGGAAAGTAGGACAATAAATAAACTAGGAAAAGTAGAAGAGTAAATTAAATAGGAAAAGTAGGAGAGTAAATCATATAGGAAGAGTAGGAGAGTAAATCAAATAGGAAAAGTAGGAGAGTAAATTAAATAGGAAAAGTAGGAGAGTAAATCAAATAGGAAAAGTAGGACAGTAAATAAACTAGGAAAAGTAGGAGAGTAAATCAAATATGAAAAGTAAAAAGAGTAAATCAAATAGGAAACGTAGGAAAGTAAGTCAAATTGTGAAAGTAGAATAAATCAAATAGGGAAAGTAGGACAGTAAATAAACTAGGAAAAATAGGAGAGTAAATGAAATAAGAAAAGTAGGAAAGGAAGTCAAATTGTGAACGTGGAGTAAATCCAATAGGAAATGTAGGACAGTAAATAAACTAGGAAAAGTAGGAGAGTAAATTAAATAGGAAAAGTAGGAGAGTAAATCAAATAGGAAAATTAGGAGAGTAAATTAAATAGGAAAAGTAGGAGAGTAAATCAAATAGGAAAAGTAGGAGAGTAAATTAAATAGGAAAACTAGGAGAGTAAAACCAAATAAGTAAAGTAAGAGAGTAAATCAAATATGAAAATTAGGAGAGTAAAACCAAATAGGAAAAGTAGGAGAGTAAATTAAATAGGAAAAGTAGGAGAGTAAAACCAAATAGGAAAAATAGGAGAGTAAATGAAATAGGAAAAGTAGGAGAGTAAATCATAGGAAAAGTAGGAGAGTAAATTAAATAGGAAAAGTAGGAGAGTAAAACCAAATAGGAAAAGTAGGAGAGTAAATCAAATAGGAAAAGTAGGAGAGTAAATAAAATAGGAAAAGTAGGAAAGTAAATCAAATAGGAAAAGTAGGAAAGTAATCAAATAGGGAAAGTACAGTAAATCAAATAGGGAAAGTAGGACAGTAAATAAACTAGGAAAAGTAGGAAAGTAAATTAAATAGGAAACGTAGGAGAGTAAAACCAAATAGGAAAAGTAGGGGAGTAAATCATATAGGAAATGTAGGAAAGTAAATTAGATAGGAAAAGTAGTAGAGTAAAACCAAATAGGTAAAATAGGAGAGTAAATCGAATAGGAAAAGTAGGAGAGTAAATTAAATAAGAAAAGTAGGAAAGGAAGTCAAATTGTGAACGTGGAGTAAATCAAATAGGAAATATAGGACAGTAAATAAACTAGGAAAAGTAGGAGAGTAAATTAAATAGGAAAAGTAGGAGAGTAAAACCAAATAGGAAAAGTAGAAAAGTAAATCAAATAGGGAAAAGTAGGAGAGTATTTCATAAAGGAAAAGTAGAAGAGGAAATCAAATAGGAAAAGTAGGAGAGTAAAACCAAATAGGAAAAGTAGGAGAGTAAATCAAATAGGAAAACTAGGAGAGTAAATTAAATTAGAAAAGTAGGAGAGTTAATCATATAGGAAAAGTAGGAGAGTAAATCAAATAGGAAAAGTAGGACTGTAAATAAACTAGGAAGACTAAGAGGGTAAATTAAATAGGAAAAGTAGGAGAGTAAATTAAATAGGAAAAGTAGGAGAGTAAATCAAATAGGAAAATTAGGAGAGTAAATTAAATAGGAAAAGTATGAGAGTAAATCATAGGAAAAGTAGGAGAATAAATTAAATAGGAAAAGTAGGAGAGTAAAACCAAATAGGAAAAGTAGGAGAGTAAATCAAATAGGAAAAGTAGGAGAGTAAATCAAATAGGAAAAGTAGGAAAGTAAATCAAATAGGAAAAGTAGGAAAGTAATCAAATAGGGAAAGTACAGTAAATCAAATAGGGAAAGTAGGACAGTAAATAAACTAGGAAAAGTAGGAGAGTAAATCAAATATGAAAAGTAAAAAGAGTAAATCAAATAGGAAACGTAGGAAAGTAAGTGAAATTGTGAAAGTAGAAATCAAATAGGGAAAGTAGGACAGTAAATAAACTAGGAAAAATAGGAGAGTAAATGAAATAGGAAAAGTAGGAGAGTTAATCATATAGGAAAAGTAGGAGAATAAATCAAATAGGAAAAGTAGGACTAAATAAACTAGGAAGTCTAAGAGGGTAAATTAAATAGGAAAAGTAGGAGAGTAAATCATATAGGAAAAGTAGGTGAGTAAATCAAATAGGAAAATTAGGAGAGTAAATCAAATAGGAAAAGTAGTAGAGTAAATTAAATAGGAAAAGTAGGAGAGTAAAACCAAATAGGAAAAGTAGGAGAGTAAATCAAATAGGAAAAGTAGGAAAGTAAATCAAATAGGAAAAGTAGGAAAGTAATCAAATAAGGAAAGTACAGTAAATCAAATAGGGAAAGTAGGACAGTAAATAAACTAGGAAAAGTAGGAGAGTAAAACCAAATAGGTAAAGTAGGAGAGTAAATCGGATAGGAAGAATAGGAGAGTAAATTAAATAGGAAAAGTAGGAGAGTAAATTAAATAGGAAAAGTAGGAGAGTAAATCATATAGGAAAAGTAAAAAGAGTAAATCAAATAGAAAACGTAGGAAAGTAAGTCAAATTGTGAAAGTAGAGTAAATAAAATAGGGAAAGTGGGACAGTAAACAAACTAGGAAAAGTAGGAGAGTAAATTAAATAGGAAAAGTAGGAGAGTAAAAGTAGGAGAGTAAATCAAATAGGAAAAGTAGGAGAGTAAAACCAAATAGGAAAAGTAGGAGAGTAAATCAAATAGGAAAAGTAGGAGAGTAAATTAAATTAGAAAAGTTGGAGAGTAAATTAAATAGGAAAAGTAGGAGAGTAAATCATATAGGAAAAGTAGGAGAGTAAATCAAATAGGAAACGTAGGAGAGTAAATTAAATAGGAAAAGTAGGAGAGTAAAACCAAATCGGAAAAGTAGGAGAGTAAATCAAATATGAAAAGTTGGAGAGTAAAACCAAATAGGAAAAGTAGGAGAGTAAATCAAATAGGAAAAATAGGAAAGTAAATCATATCGGCAAAGTAGGTGAGTAAATCAAATCGGAAAAGTAGGACAGTAAATAAAATAGGAAAACTAGGAGGGTAAATTAAATAGGAAAAGTAGGAGAGTAAAACCAAATAGGAAAAGTAGGAGAGTAAATCAAATAGGAAAAGTAGGAGAGTAAATTAAATAGGAAAAGTAGGAGAGTAAAACCAAATAGGAAAAGTAGGAGAGTAAATCAAATAGGAAAAGTAGGAGAGTAAATCAAATAGGAAAAGTAGGAAAGTAAATCAAATAGGAAAAGTAGGAAAGTAATTCAAATAGGAAAAGTAGGAAAGTAATCAAATAGGGAAAGTACAGTAAATCAAATAGGGAAAGTAGGACAGTAAATAAACTAGGAAAAGTAGGAGAGTAAATTAAATAGGAAACGTAGGAGAGTAAAACCAAATAGGAAAAGTAGGGGAGTAAATCATATAGGAAATGTAGGAGAGTAAATTAGATAGGAAAAGTAGTAGAGTAAAACCAAATAGGTAAAGTAGGAGAGTAAATCGAATAGGAAAAATAGGAGAGTAAATTAAATAGGAAAAGTAGGAGAGTAAATTAAATAAGAAAAGTAGGAAAGTAAGTCAAATTGTGAACGTGGAGTAAATCAAATAGGAAATGTAGGACAGTAAATAAACTAGGAAAAGTAGGAGAATAAATTAAATAGGAAAAGTAGGAGAGTAAATCATATAGGAAAAGTAGGAGAGTAAATCAAATAGGAAAATTAGGAGAGTAAATTAAATATGAAAAGTAGGAGAGTAAATCAAATAGGAAAAGTAGGAGAGTAAATCATATAGGTAAAAGTAGGAGAGTAAATTAAATAGGAAAACTAGGAGAGTAAAACCAAATAAGTAAAGTACGAGAGTAAATCGAATAGGAAAAATAGGAGAGTAAATCAAATAGGAAAAGTAGGAGAGTAAATCATATAGGTAAAAGTAGGAGAGTAAATTAAATAGGAAAACTAGGAGAGTAAAACCAAATAAGTAAAGTAGGAGATTAAATCAAATAGGAAAAATAGGAGAGTAAATCAAATAGGAAAAGTAGGAGAGTAAATTAAATAGGAAAAGTAGGAGAGTAAAACCAAATAGGAACAGTAGGAGAGTAAATCAAATAGGAAAAGTAGGAGAGTAAATCAAATAGGAAAAGTAGGAAAGTAAATCAAATAGGAAAAGTAGGAAAGTAATCAAATAGGGAAAGTACAGTAAATCAAATAGGGAAAGTAGGACAATAAATAAACTAGGAAAAGTAGAAGAGTAAATTAAATAGGAAAAGTAGGAGAGTAAATCATATAGAAAAGTAGGAGAGTAAATCAAATAGGAAAAGTAGGAGAGTAAATTGAATAGGAAAAGTAGGAGAGTAAATCAAATAGGAAAAGTAGGACAGTAAATAAACTAGGAAAAGTATGAGAGTAAATCAAATAAGAAAAGTAAAAAGAGTAAATCAAATAGGACACGTAGGAAAGTAAGTCAAATTGTGAAAGTAGAATAAATCAAATAGGGAAAGTAGGACAGTAAATAAACTAGGAAAAGTAGGAGAGTAAATTAAATAGGAAACGTAGGAGAGTAAAACCAAATAGGAAAAGTAGGGGAGTAAATCATATAGGAAATGTAGGAGAGTAAATTAGATAGGAAAAGTAGTAGAGTAAAACCAAATAGGTAAAGTAGGAGAGTAAATCGAATAGGAAAAGTAGGAGAGTAAATTAAATAAGAAAAGTAGGAAAGGAAGTCAAATTGTGAACGTGGAGTAAATCAAATAGGAAATGTAGGACAGTAAATAAACTTAGAAAAGTAGGAAAGTAAATTAAATAGGAATAGTAGGAGAGTAAATCATATAGGAAAAGTAGGAGAGTAAATCAAATAGGAAAATTAGGAGAGTAAATTAAATAAGAAAGGTAGGAAAGTAAGTCAAATTGTGAACGTGGAGTAAATCAAATAGGAAATGTAGGACAGTAAATAAACTAGGAAAAGAGGAGAGTAAATGAAATAGGAAAAGTAGGAGAGTAAATTAAATAGGTAAAAGTAGGAGAGTAAATTAAATAGGAAAACTAGGAGAGTAAAACCAAATAAGTAAAGTAGGAGATTAAATCGAATAGGAAAAATAGGAGAGTAAATGAAATAGGAAAAGTAGGAGAGTAAATTAAATAGGAAAAGTAGGAGAGTAAATCAAATAGGAAAAGTAGGAGAGTAAATCAAAGAGGAAAAGTAGGAAAGTAAATCAAATAGGAAAAGTAGGAAAGTAATCAAATAGGGAAAGTACAGTAAATCAAATAGGGAAAGTAGGACAATAAATAAACTAGGAAAAGTAGAAGAGTAAATTAAATAGGAAAAGTAGGAGAGTAAATCATATAGGAAGAGTAGGAGAGTAAATCAAATAGGAAAAGTAGGAGAGTAAATTAAATAGGAAAAGTAGGAGAGTAAATCAAATATGAAAAGTAAAAAGAGTAAATCAAATAGGAAACGTAGAAAAGTAAGTCAAATTGTGAAAGTAGAATAAATCAAATAGGGAAAGTAGGACAGTAAATAAACTAGGAAAAATAGGAGAGTAAATGAAATAAGAAAAGTAGGAAAGGAAGTCAAATTGTGAACGTGGAGTAAATCCAATAGGAAATGTAGGACAGTAAATAAACTAGGAAAAGTAGGAGAGTAAATTAAATAGGAAAATTAGGAGAGTAAATTAAATAGGAAAAGTAGGAGAGTAAATCAAATACGAAAAGTAGGAGAGTAAATTAAATAGGAAAACTAGGAGAGTAAAACCAAATAAGTAAAGTAAGAGAGTAAATCAAATATGAAAATTAGGAGAGTAAAACCAAATAGGAAAAGTAGGAGAGTAAATTAAATAGGAAAAGTAGGAGAGTAAAACCAAATAGGAAAAATAGGAGAGTAAATGAAATAGGAAAAGTAGGAGAGTAAATCATAGGAAAAGTAGGAGAGTAAATTAAATAGGAAAAGTAGGAGAGTAAAACCAAATAGGAAAAGTAGGAGAGTAAATCAAATAGGAAAAGTAGGAGAGTAAATAAAATAGGAAAAGTAGGAAAGTAAATCAAATAGGAAAAGTAGGAAAGTAATCAAATAGGGAAAGTACAGTAAATCAAATAGGGAAAGTAGGACAGTAAATAAACTAGGAAAAGTAGGAAAGTAAATTAAATAGGAAACGTAGGAGAGTAAAACCAAATAGGAAAAGTAGGGGAGTAAATCATATAGGAAATGTAGGAAAGTAAATTAGATAGGAAAAGTAGTAGAGTAAAACCAAATAGGTAAAATAGGAGAGTAAATCGAATAGGAAAAGTAGGAGAGTAAATTAAATAAGAAAAGTAGGAAAGGAAGTCAAATTGTGAACGTGGAGTAAATCAAATAGGAAATATAGGACAGTAAATAAACTAGGAAAAGTAGGAGAGTAAATTAAATAGGAAAAGTAGGAGAGTAAAACCAAATAGGAAAAGTAGAAAAGTAAATCAAATAGGGAAAAGTAGGAGAGTATTTCATAAAGGAAAAGTAGAAGAGGAAATCAAATAGGAAAAGTAGGAGAGTAAAACCAAATAGGAAAAGTAGGAGAGTAAATCAAATAGGAAAACTAGGAGAGTAAATTAAATTAGAAAAGTAGGAGAGTTAATCATATAGGAAAAGTAGGAGAGTAAATCAAATAGGAAAAGTAGGACTGTAAATAAACTAGGAAGACTAAGAGGGTAAATTAAATAGGAAAAGTAGGAGAGTAAATTAAATAGGAAAAGTAGGAGAGTAAATCAAATAGGAAAATTAGGAGAGTAAATTAAATAGGAAAAGTATGAGAGTAAATCATAGGAAAAGTAGGAGAGTAAATTAAATAGGAAAAGTAGGAGAGTAAAACCAAATAGGAAAAGTAGGAGAGTAAATCAAATAGGAAAAGTAGGAAAGTAAATCAAATAGGAAAAGTAGGAAAGTAATCAAATAGGGAAAGTACAGTAAATCAAATAGGGAAAGTAGGACAGTAAATAAACTAGGAAAAGTAGGAGAGTAAATCAAATATGAAAAGTAAAAAGAGTAAATCAAATAGGAAAAGTAGGAGAGTAAATTAAATAGGTAAAAGTAGGAGAGTAAATTAAATAGGAAAACTAGGAGAGTAAAACCAAATAAGTAAAGTAGGAGATTAAATCGAATAGGAAAAATAGGAGAGTAAATCAAATAGGAAAAGTAGGAGAGTAAATTAAATAGGAAAAGTAGGAGAGTAAAACCAAATAGGAAAAGTAGGAAAGTAAATCAAATAGGAAAAGTAGGAAAGTAATCAAATAGGGAAAGTACAGTAAATCAAATAGGGAAAGTAGGACAATAAATAAACTAGGAAAAGTAGAAGAGTAAACTAAATAGGAAAAGTAGGAGAGTAAATCAAATAGGAAAAGTAGGAGAGTAAATCAAATAGGAAAAGTAGGAGAATAAATCAAATAGGAAAAGTAGGACTGTAAATAAACTAGGAAGTCTAAGAGGGTAAATTGAATAGGAAAAGTAGGAGAGTAAATCATATAGGAAAAGTAGAAGAGTAAATTAAATAGGAAAAGTAGGAGAGTAAATCATATAGGAAGAGTAGGAGAGTAAATCAAATAGGAAAAGTAGGAGAATAAATTAAATAGGAAAAGTAGGAGAGTAAATCAAATATGAAAAGTAAAAAGAGTAAATCAAATAGGAAACGTAGGAAATTAAGTCAAATTGTGAAAGTAGAATAAATCAAATAGGGAAAGTAGGACAGTAAATAAACTAGGAAAAATAGGAGAGTAAATGAAATAAGAAAAGTAGGAAAGGAAGTCAAATTGTGAACGTGGAGTAAATCAAATAGGAAATGTAGGACAGTAAGTAAACTAGGAAAAGTAGGAGAATAAATTAAATAGGAAAAGTAGGAGAGTAAAACCAAATAGGAAAAGTAGGAGAGTAAATCAAATAGGAAAAGTAGGAGAGTAAATCAAATAGGAAAAGTAGGAAAGTAAATCAAATAGGAAAAGTAGGAAAGTAATCAAATAAGGAAAGTACAGTAAATCAAATAGGGAAACTAGGACAGTAAATAAACTAGGAAAAGTAGGAGAGTAAATTAAATAGGAAACGTAGGAGAGTAAAACCAAATAGGAAAAGTAGGGGAGTAAATCATATAGGAAATGTGGGAGAGTAAATTAGATAGGAAAAGTAGTAGAGTAAAACCAAATAGGTAAAGTAGGAGAGTAAATCGAATAGGAAGAATAGGAGAATAAATTAAATAGGAAAAGTAGGAGAGTAAATTGAATAAGAAAAGTAGGAAAGTAAGTCAAATTGTGAACGTGGAGTAAATCAAATAGGAAATGTAGGACAATAAATAAAATAGGAAAAGAGGAGAGTAAATTAAATAGGAAAAGTAGGAGAGTAAATCATATAGGAAAAGTAGGAGAATAAATCAAATAGGAAAAGTAGGAGAGTAAATTAAATAGGTAAAAGTAGGAGAGTAAATTAAATAGGAAAACTAGGAGAGTAAAACCAAATAAGTAAAGTAGGAGATTAAATCGAATAGGAAAAATAGGAGAGTAAATCAAATAGGAAAAGTAGGAGAGTAAATTAAATAGGAAAAGTAGGAGAGTAAATCAAATAGGAAAAGTAGGAGAGTAAATCAAAGAGGAAAAGTAGGAGAGTAAATCAAAGAGGAAAAGTAGGAAAGTAAATCAAATAGGAAAAGTAGGAAAGTAATCAAATAGGGAAAGTACAGTAAATCAAATAGGGAAAGTAGGACAATAAATAAACTAGGAAAAGTAGAAGAGTAAATTAAATAGGAAAAGTAGGAGAGTAAATCATATAGGAAGAGTAGGAGAGTAAATCAAATAGGAAAAGTAGGAGAATAAATTAAATAGGAAAAGTAGGAGAGTAAATCAAATATGAAAAGTAAAAAGAGTAAATCAAATAGGAAACGTAGGAAATTAAGTCAAATTGTGAAAGTAGAATAAATCAAATAGGGAAAGTAGGACAGTAAATAAACTAGGAAAAATAGGAGAGTAAATGAAATAAGAAAAGTAGGAAAGGAAGTCAAATTGTGAACGTGGAGTAAATCAAATAGGAAATGTAGGACAGTAAATAAACTAGGAAAAGTAGGAGAGTAAATTATATAGGAAAAGTAGGAGAGTAAATCAAATAGGAAAATTAGGAGAGTAAATTAAATAGGAAAAGTAGGAGAGTAAATCAAATAGGAAAATTAGGAGAGTAAATTAAATAGGAAAAGTATGAGAGTAAATCATAGGAAAAGTAGGAGAGTAAATTAAATAGGAAAAGTAGGAGAGTAAAACCAAATAGGAAAAGTAGGAGAGTAAATCAAATAGGAAAAGTAGGAGAGTAAATCAAATAGGAAAAGTAGGAAAGTAAATCAAATAGGAAAAGTAGGAAAGTAATCAAATAGGGAAAGTACAGTAAATCAAATAGGGAAAGTAGGACAGTAAATAAACTAGGAAAAGTAGGAAAGTAAATTAAATAGGAAACGTAGGAGAGTAAAACCAAATAGGAAACGTAGGGGAGTAAATCATATAGGAAGTGTAGGAAAGTAAATTAGATAGGAAAAGTAGTAGAGTAAAACCAAATAGGTAAAGTAGGAGAGTAAATCGAATAGGAAAAGTAGGAGAGTAAATTAAATAAGAAAAGTAGGAAAGGAAGTCAAATTGTGAACGTGGAGTAAATCAGATAGGAAATATAGGACAGTAACTAAACTAGGAAAAGTAGGAGAGTAAATTAAATAGGAAAAGTAGGAGAGTAAATCATATAGGAAAAGTAGGAGAGTAAATCAAATAGGAAAATTAGGAGAGTAAATTAAATAGGAAAAGTAGGAGAGTAAATCAAATAGGAAAAGTAGGAGAGTAAATTAAATATGAAAACTAGGAGAGTAAAACCAAATAAGTAAAGTAGGAGAGTAAATCGAATAGGAAAAATAGGAGAGTAAATCAAATAGGAAAAGTAGGAGAGTAAATCAAATAGGAAAAGTAGGAAAGTAAATCAAATAGGAATAGTAGGAAAGTAATCAAATAGGGAAAGTAGGACAGTAAATAAACTAGGAAAAGTAGAAGGGTAAATTAAATAGGAAAAGTAGGAGAGTAAATCATATAGGAAGAGTATGAGAGTAAATCAAATAGGAAAATTAGGAGAGTAAATTAAATAGGAAAAGTAGGAGAGTAAATTAAATAGGAAAAGTAGGAGAGTAAATTAAATAGGAAAAGTAGGACAGTAAATAAACTAGGAAAAGTAGGAGAGTAAATCAAATAAGAAAAGTAAAAAGAGTAAATCAAATATGAAACGTAGGAAAGTAAGTCAAATTGTGAAAGTAGAATAAATCAAATGGGGAAAGTAGGACAGTAAATAAACTAGGAAAAATAGGAGAATAAATTAAATAAGAAAAGTAGGAGAGTAAATCAAATAGGAAAAGTAGGAGAGTAAATCATATAGGTAAAAGTAGGAGAGTAAATTAAATAGGAAAACTAGGAGAGTAAAACCAAATAAGTAAAGTAGGAGAGTAAATCGAATAGGAAAAATAGGAGAGTAAATCAAATAGGAAAAGTAGGACAGTAATCAAATAGGGAAAGTACAGTAAATCAAATAGGGAAAGTAGGACAATAAATAAACTAGGAAAAGTAGAAGAGTAAACTAAATAGGAAAAGTAGGAGAGTAAATCAAATAGGAAAAGTAGGAGAGTAAATCAAATAGGAAAAGTAGGAGAATAAATCAAATAGGAAAAGTAGGACTGTAAATAAACTAGGAAGTCTAAGAGGGTAAATTAAATAGGAAAAGTAGGAGAGTAAATCATATAGGAAAAGTAGGAGAGTAAATCATATAGGAAAATTAGGAGAGTAAATCAAATAGGAAAAGTAGGAGAGTAAAACCAAATAGGAAAAGTAGGAGAGTAAATCAAATACGAAAAGTGGGAGAGTAAATCAAATAGGAAAAGTAGGAAAGTAAATCAAATAGGAAAAGTAGGGGAGTAAATCATATAGGAAATGTGGGAGAGTAAATTAGATAGGAAAAGTAGTAGAGTAAAACCAAATAGGTAAAGTAGGAGAGTAAATCGAATAGGAAGAATAGGAGAATAAATAGGAAAAGTAGGAGAGTAAATTAAATAAGAAAAGTAGGAAAGTAAGTCAAATTGTGAACGTGGAGTAAATCAAATAGGAAATGTAGGACAATAAATAAACTAGGAAAAGAGGAGAGTAAATTAAATAGGAAAAGTAGGAGAGTAAATCATATAGGAAAAGTAGGAGAGTAAATCAAATAGGAAAAGTAGGAGAGTAAATTAAATAGGTAAAAGTAGGAGAGTAAATTAAATAGGAAAACTAGGAGAGTAAAACCAAATAAGTAAAGTAGGAGATTAAATCGAATAGGAAAAATAGGAGAGTAAATCAAATAGGAAAAGTAGGAGAGTAAATTAAATAGGAAAAGTAGGAGAGTAAATCAAATAGGAAAAGTAGGAGAGTAAATCAAAGAGGAAAAGTAGGAAAGTAAATCAAATAGGAAAAGTAGGAAAGTAATCAAATAGGGAAAGTACAGTAAATCAAATAGGGAAAGTAGGACAATAAATAAACTAGGAAAAGTAGAAGAGTAAATTAAATAGGAAAAGTAGGAGAGTAAATCATATAGGAAGAGTAGGAGAGTAAATCAAATAGGAAAAGTAGGAGAGTAAATCAAATATGAAAAGTAAAAAGAGTAAATCAAATAGGAAACGTAGGAAATTAAGTCAAATTGTGAAAGTAGAATAAATCAAATAGGGAAAGTAGGACAGTAAATAAACTAGGAAAAATAGGAGAGTAAATGAAATAGGAAAAGTAGGAGAGTAAAACCAAATAGGAAAAGTAGGAGAGTAAATCAAATAGGAAAAGTAGGAGAGTAAATCAAATAGGAAAAGTAGAAAAGTAAATCAAATAGGAAAAGTAGGAAAGTAATCAAATAAGGAAAGTACAGTAAATCAAATAGGGAAAGTAGGACAGTAAATAAACTAGGAAAAGTAGGAGAGTAAATTAAATAGGAAACGTAGGAGAGTAAAACCAAATAGGAAAAGTAGGGGAGTAAATCATATAGGAAATGTGGGAGAGTAAATTAGATAGGAAAAGTAGTAGAGTAAAACCAAATAGGTAAAGTAGGAGAGTAAATCGAATAGGAAGAATAGGAGAATAAATTAAATAGGAAAAGTAGGAGAGTAAATTAAATAAGAAAAGTAGGAAAGTAAGTCAAATTGTGAACGTGGAGTAAATCAAATAGGACATGTAGGACAATAAATAAACTAGGAAAAGAGGAGAGTAAATTAAATAGGAAAAGTAGGAGAGTAAATCATATAGGAAAAGTAGGAGAGTAAATCAAATAGGAAAAGTAGGAGAGTAAATTAAATAGGTAAAAGTAGGAGAGTAAATTAAATAGGAAAACTAGGAGAGTAAAACCAAATAAGTAAAGTAGGAGATTAAATCGAATAGGAAAAATAGGAGAGTAAATCAAATAGGAAAAGTAGGAGAGTAAATTAAATAGGAAAAGTAGGAGAGTAAATCAAATAGGAAAAGTAGGAGAGTAAATTAAATAGGTAAAAGTAGGAGAGTAAATTAAATAGGAAAACTAGGAGAGTAAAACCAAATAAGTAAAGTAGGAGATTAAATCGAATAGGAAAAATAGGAGAGTAAATCAAATAGGAAAAGTAGGAGAGTAAATCAAATAGGAAAAGTAGGAGAGTAAATTAAATAGGTAAAAGTAGGAGAGTAAATTAAATAGGAAAACTAGGAGAGTAAAACCAAATAAGTAAAGTAGGAGATTAAATCGAATAGGAAAAATAGGAGAGTAAATCAAATAGGAAAAGTAGGAGAGTAAATTAAATAGGAAAAGTAGGAGAGTAAATCAAATAGGAAAAGTAGGAGAGTAAATCAAAGAGGAAAAGTAGGAAAGTAAATCAAATAGGAAAAGTAGGAAAGTAATCAAATAGGGAAAGTACAGTAAATCAAATAGGGAAAGTAGGACAATAAATAAACTAGGAAAAGTAGAAGAGTAAATTAAATAGGAAAAGTAGGAGAGTAAATCATATAGGAAGAGTAGGAGAGTAAATCAAATAGGAAAAGTAGGAGAATAAATTAAATAGGAAAAGTAGGAGAGTAAATCAAATATGAAAAGTAAAAAGAGTAAATCAAATAGGAAACGTAGGAAATTAAGTCAAATTGTGAAAGTAGAATAAATCAAATAGGGAAAGTAGGACAGTAAATAAACTAGGAAAAATAGGAGAGTAAATGAAATAAGAAAAGTAGGAAAGGAAGTCAAATTGTGAACGTGGAGTAAATCAAATAGGAAATGTAGGACAGTAAATAAACTAGGAAAAGTAGGAGAGTAAATTAAATAGGAAAAGTAGGAGAGTAAATCAAATAGGAAAATTAGGAGAGTAAATTAAATAGGAAAAGTAGGAGAGTAAATCAAATAGGAAAATTAGGAGAGTAAATTAAATAGGAAAAGTATGAGAGTAAATCAAATAGGAAAAGTAGGAGAGTAAATTAAATAGGGAAAGTACAGTAAATCAAATAGGGAAAGTAGGACAGTAAATAAACTAGGAAAAGTAGGAAAGTAAATTAAGTAGGAAACGTAGGAGAGTAAAACCAAATAGGAAAAGTAGGGGAGTAAATCATATAGGAAGTGTAGGAAAGTAAATTAGATAGGAAAAGTAGTAGAGTAAAACCAAATAGGTAAAGTAGGAGAGTAAATCGAATAGGAAAAGTAGGAGAGTAAATTAAATAAGAAAAGTAGGAAAGGAAGTCAAATTGTGAACGTGGAGTAAATCAAATAGGAAATATAGGACAGTAACTAAACTAGGAAAAGTAGGATAGTAAATTAAATAGGAAAAGTAGGAGAGTAAATTATATAGGAAAAGTAGGAGAGTAAATCAAATAGGAAAATTAGGAGAGTAAATTAAATAGGAAAAGTAGGAGAGTAAATCAAATAGGTAAAGTAGGAGAGTAAATTAAATATGAAAACTAGGAGAGTAAAACCAAATAAGTAAAGTAGGAGAGTGAATCGAATAGGAAAAATAGGAGAGTAAATCAAATAGGAAAAGTAGGAGAGTAAATCAAATAGGAAAAGTAGGAAAGTAAATCAAATAGGAATAGTAGGAAAGTAATCAAATAGGGATAGTACAGTAAATCAAATAGGGAAAGTAGGACAGTAAATAAACTAGGAAAAGTAGAAGGGTAAATTAAATAGGAAAAGTAGGAGAGTAAATCATATAGGAAGAGTATGAGAGTAAATCAAATAGGAAAATTAGGAGAGTAAATTAAATAGGAAAAGTAGGAGAGTAAATTAAATAGGAAAGGTAGGAGAGTAAATTAAATAGGAAAAGTAGGACAGTAAATAAACTAGGAAAAGTAGGAGAGTAAATCAAATAAGAAAAGTAAAAAGAGTAAATCAAATATGAAACGTAGGAAAGTAAGTCAAATTGTGAAAGTAGAATAAATCAAATGGGGAAAGTAGGACAGTAAATAAACTAGGAAAAATAGGAGAATAAATTAAATAAGAAAAGTAGGAGAGTAAATCAAATAGGAAAAGTAGGAGAGTAAATCATATAGGTAAAAGTAGGAGAGTAAATTAAATAGGAAAACTAGGAGAGTAAAACCAAATAAGTAAAGTAGGAGAGTAAATCGAATAGGAAAAATAGGAGAGTAAATCAAATAGGAAAAGTAGGACAGTAATCAAATAGGGAAAGTACAGTAAATCAAATAGGGAAAGTATGACAATAAATAAACTAGGAAAAGTAGAAGAGTAAACTAAATAGGAAAAGTAGGAGAGTAAATCAAATAGGAAAAGTAGGAGAGTAAATCAAATAGGAAAAGTAGGAGAATAAATCAAATAGGAAAAGTAGGACTGTAAATAAACTAGGAAGTCTAAGAGGGTAAATTAAATAGGAAAAGTAGGAGAGTAAATCATATAGGAAAAGTAGGAGAGTAAATCATATAGGAAAATTAGGAGAGAAAATCAAATAGGAAAAGTAGGAGAGTAAAACCAAATAGGAAAAGTAGGAGAGTAAATCAAATAGGAAAAGTAGGAGAGTAAATCAAATAGGAAAAGTAGGAAAGTAAATCAAATAGGAAAAGTAGGGGAGTAAATCATATAGGAAATGTGGGAGAGTAAATTAGATAGGAAAAGTAGTAGAGTAAAACCAAATAGGTAAAGTAGGAGAGTAAATCGAATAGGAAGAATAGGAGAATAAATAGGAAAAGTAGGAGAGTAAATTAAATAAGAAAAGTAGGAAAGTAAGTCAAATTGTGAACGTGGAGTAAATCAAATAGGAAATGTAGGACAATAAATAAACTAGGAAAAGAGGAGAGTAAATTAAATAGGAAAAGTAGGAGAGTAAATCATATAGGAAAAGTAGGAGAGTAAATCAAATAGGAAAAGTAGGAGAGTAAATTAAATAGGTAAAAGTAGGAGAGTAAATTAAATAGGAAAACTAGGAGAGTAAAACCAAATAAGTAAAGTAGGAGATTAAATCGAATAGGAAAAATAGGAGAGTAAATCAAATAGGAAAAGTAGGAGAGTAAATTAAATAGGAAAAGTAGGAGAGTAAATCAAATAGGAAAAGTAGGAGAGTAAATCAAAGAGGAAAAGTAGGAAAGTAAATCAAATAGGAAAAGTAGGAAAGTAATCAAATAGGGAAAGTACAGTAAATCAAATAGGGAAAGTAGGACAATAAATAAACTAGGAAAAGTAGAAGAGTAAATTAAATAGGAAAAGTAGGAGAGTAAATCATATAGGAAGAGTAGGAGAGTAAATCAAATAGGAAAAGTAGGAGAGTAAATCAAATATGAAAAGTAAAAAGAGTAAATCAAATAGGAAACGTAGGAAATTAAGTCAAATTGTGAAAGTAGAATAAATCAAATAGGGAAAGTAGGACAGTAAATAAACTAGGAAAAATAGGAGAGTAAATGAAATAGGAAAAGTAGGAGAGTAAAACCAAATAGGAAAAGTAGGAGAGTAAATCAAATAGGAAAAGTAGGAGAGTAAATCAAATAGGAAAAGTAGAAAAGTAAATCAAATAGGAAAAGTAGGAAAGTAATCAAATAAGGAAAGTACAGTAAATCAAATAGGGAAAGTAGGACAGTAAATAAACTAGGAAAAGTAGGAGAGTAAATTAAATAGGAAACGTAGGAGAGTAAAACCAAATAGGAAAAGTAGGGGAGTAAATCATATAGGAAATGTGGGAGAGTAAATTAGATAGGAAAAGTAGTAGAGTAAAACCAAATAGGTAAAGTAGGAGAGTAAATCGAATAGGAAGAATAGGAGAATAAATTAAATAGGAAAAGTAGGAGAGTAAATTAAATAAGAAAAGTAGGAAAGTAAGTCAAATTGTGAACGTGGAGTAAATCAAATAGGACATGTAGGACAATAAATAAACTAGGAAAAGAGGAGAGTAAATTAAATAGGAAAAGTAGGAGAGTAAATCATATAGGAAAAGTAGGAGAGTAAATCAAATAGGAAAAGTAGGAGAGTAAATTAAATAGGTAAAAGTAGGAGAGTAAATTAAATAGGAAAACTAGGAGAGTAAAACCAAATAAGTAAAGTAGGAGATTAAATCGAATAGGAAAAATAGGAGAGTAAATCAAATAGGAAAAGTAGGAGAGTAAATTAAATAGGAAAAGTAGGAGAGTAAATCAAATAGGAAAAGTAGGAGAGTAAATTAAATAGGTAAAAGTAGGAGAGTAAATTAAATAGGAAAACTAGGAGAGTAAAACCAAATAAGTAAAGTAGGAGATTAAATCGAATAGGAAAAATAGGAGAGTAAATCAAATAGGAAAAGTAGGAGAGTAAATCAAATAGGAAAAGTAGGAGAGTAAATTAAATAGGTAAAAGTAGGAGAGTAAATTAAATAGGAAAACTAGGAGAGTAAAACCAAATAAGTAAAGTAGGAGATTAAATCGAATAGGAAAAATAGGAGAGTAAATCAAATAGGAAAAGTAGGAGAGTAAATTAAATAGGAAAAGTAGGAGAGTAAATCAAATAGGAAAAGTAGGAGAGTAAATCAAAGAGGAAAAGTAGGAAAGTAAATCAAATAGGAAAAGTAGGAAAGTAATCAAATAGGGAAAGTACAGTAAATCAAATAGGGAAAGTAGGACAATAAATAAACTAGGAAAAGTAGAAGAGTAAATTAAATAGGAAAAGTAGGAGAGTAAATCATATAGGAAGAGTAGGAGAGTAAATCAAATAGGAAAAGTAGGAGAATAAATTAAATAGGAAAAGTAGGAGAGTAAATCAAATATGAAAAGTAAAAAGAGTAAATCAAATAGGAAACGTAGGAAATTAAGTCAAATTGTGAAAGTAGAATAAATCAAATAGGGAAAGTAGGACAGTAAATAAACTAGGAAAAATAGGAGAGTAAATGAAATAAGAAAAGTAGGAAAGGAAGTCAAATTGTGAACGTGGAGTAAATCAAATAGGAAATGTAGGACAGTAAATAAACTAGGAAAAGTAGGAGAGTAAATTAAATAGGAAAAGTAGGAGAGTAAATCAAATAGGAAAATTAGGAGAGTAAATTAAATAGGAAAAGTAGGAGAGTAAATCAAATAGGAAAATTAGGAGAGTAAATCAAATAGGAAAAGTAGGAGAGTAAATTAAATAGGGAAAGTACAGTAAATCAAATAGGGAAAGTAGGACAGTAAATAAACTAGGAAAAGTAGGAAAGTAAATTAAGTAGGAAACGTAGGAGAGTAAAACCAAATAGGAAAAGTAGGGGAGTAAATCATATAGGAAGTGTAGGAAAGTAAATTAGATAGGAAAAGTAGTAGAGTAAAACCAAATAGGTAAAGTAGGAGAGTAAATCGAATAGGAAAAGTAGGAGAGTAAATTAAATAAGAAAAGTAGGAGAGTAAATCAAATAGGAAAATTAGGAGAGTAAATTAAATAGGAAAAGTAGGAGAGTAAATCAAATAGGTAAAGTAGGAGAGTAAATTAAATATGAAAACTAGGAGAGTAAAACCAAATAAGTAAAGTAGGAGAGTGAATCGAATAGGAAAAATAGGAGAGTAAATCAAATAGGAAAAGTAGGAGAGTAAATCAAATAGGAAAAGTAGGAAAGTAAATCAAATAGGAATAGTAGGAAAGTAATCAAATAGGGAAAGTACAGTAAATCAAATAGGGAAAGTAGGACAGTAAATAAACTAGGAAAAGTAGAAGGGTAAATTAAATAGGAAAAGTAGGAGAGTAAATCATATAGGAAGAGTATGAGAGTAAATCAAATAGGAAAATTATGAGAGTAAATTAAATAGGAAAAGTAGGAGAGTAAATTAAATAGGAAAAGTAGGAGAGTAAATTAAATAGGAAAAGTAGGACAGTAAATAAACTAGGAAAAGTAGGAGAGTAAATCAAATAAGAAAAGTAAAAAGAGTAAATCAAATATGAAACGTAGGAAAGTAAGTCAAATTGTGAAAGTAGAATAAATCAAATGGGGAAAGTAGGACAGTAAATAAACTAGGAAAAATAGGAGAATAAATTAAATAAGAAAAGTAGGAGAGTAAATCAAATAGGAAAAGTAGGAGAGTAAATCATATAGGTAAAAGTAGGAGAGTAAATTAAATAGGAAAACTAGGAGAGTAAAACCAAATAAGTAAAGTAGGAGAGTAAATCGAATAGGAAAAATAGGAGAGTAAATCAAATAGGAAAAGTAGGACAGTAAATCAAATAGGAAAAGTAGGAAAGTAATCATATAAGGAAAGTACAGTAAATCAAATGGGGAAAGTAGGACAGTAAATAAACTAGGAAAATTAGGAGAGTAAATTAAATAGGAAAAGTAGGAGAGTAAATCAAATAGGAAACATAGGAAAGTAAGTCAAATTGTGAAAGTAGAATAAATCAAATAGGGAAAGTAGGACAGTAAATAAACTAGGAAAAATAGGAGAGTAAATGAAATAGGAAAAGTAGGAGAGTAAATCATAGGAAAAGTAGGAGAGTAAATAAAATAGGAAAAGTAGAGTAATCAAATAGGAAAAGTAGGAGAGTAAATTAAATCGGAAAAGTAGGAGAGTACAACCAAATAGGAAATGTAGGAGAGTAAATTAAATAGGAAAAGTAGGAGAGTACATCAAATAGGAAAAGTAGGAAAGTAATAAAATAGGGAAAGTAGAGTAAATCAAATAGGGAAAGTAGGACAGTAAATAAACTAGGAAAAGTAGAGTAAATCAAATAGGGAAAGTAGGACAGTAAAAAAACTAGGAAAAGTAGGAGAGCAAATTAAATAGGAAAAGGAGGAGAGTAAATTATACAGGTAAAAGTAGGAGAGTAAATTAAATTAGAAAAGTAGGAGACTAAAACCAAATAGGAAAAGTAAAAGAGTAAATCAAATAGGAAAAGTAGAAGAGTAAATTAAATAGGAAAAGAAGGAGAGTAAATTAAATAGGAAAAGTAGGAGAGTAAATCATATAGGAAAAGTAGGAGAGTAAATCAAATAGGAAAAGTAGGAGAGTAAATTAAATAGGAAAAGTAGGAGAGTAAACCCAAATAGGAAAAGTAGAAGAGTAAATCAAATAGGAAAAGTAGGAAAGTAATCAAATAGGGAAAGTACAGTGAATCAAATAGGGAAAGTAGGACAGTAAATAAACTAGGAAAAGTAGGAGAGTAAATCAAATATGAAAAGTAAAAAGAGTAAATCAAATAGGAAACGTAGGAAAGTAAGTCAAATTGTGAAAGTAGAATAAATCAAATAGGGAAAGTAGGACAGTAAATAAACTAGGAAAAATAGGAGAGTAAATGAAATAGGAAAAGTAGGAGAGTAAATTAAATTAGAAAAGTAGGAGAGTTAATCATATAGGAAAAGTAGGAGAATAAATCAAATAGGAAAAGTAGGACTGTAAATAAACTAGGAAATCTAAGAGGGTAAATTAAATAGGAAAAGTAGGAGAGTAAATCATATAGGAAAAGTAGGTGAGTAAATCAAATAGGAAAAGTAGTAGAGTAAATTAAATAGGAAAAGTAGGAGAGTAAAACCAAATAGGAAAAGTAGGAGAGTAAATCAAATAGGAAAAGTAGGAAAGTAAATCAAAAAGGAAAAGTAGGAAAGTAATCAAATAAGGAAAGTACAGTAAATCAAATAGGGAAAGTAGGACAGTAAATAAACTAGGAAAAGTAGGAGAGTAAATTAAATAGGAAACGTAGGAGAGTAAAACCAAATAGGAAAAGTAGGGGAGTAAATCATATAGGAAATGTAGGAGAGTAAATTAGATAGGAAAAGTAGTAGAGTAAAACCAAATAGGTAAAGTAGGAGAGTAAATCATATAGGAAAAATAGGAGAGTAAATCAAATACGAAAATTAGGAGAGTAAATTAAATAGGAAAAGTAGGAGAGTAAATCAAATAGGAAAAGTAGGAGAGTAAATCATATAGGTAAAAGTAGGAGAGTAAATTAAATAGGAAAAGTAGTAGAGTAAAACCATATAGGTAAAGTAGGAGAGTAAATCGGATAGGAAGAATAGGAGAGTAAATTAAATAGGAAAAGTAGGAGAGTAAATTAAATAAGAAAAGTAGGAAAGTAAGTCAAATTGTGAACGTGGAGAAAATCAAATAGGAAATGTAGGACAGTAAATAAACTAGGAAAAGTAGGAGAGTAAATTAAATAGGAAAAGTAGGAGAGT
Organism: Ostrea edulis; assembly: GCF_947568905.1. NCBI lineage: Eukaryota > Metazoa > Mollusca > Bivalvia > Ostreida > Ostreidae > Ostrea > Ostrea edulis. Next base: position 31,864,503 of record NC_079168.1, read on the forward strand.
AAATCATATAGAAAAAGTAGGAGAGTAAATCAAATAGGAAAATTAGGAGAGTAAATTAAATAGGAAAAGTAGGAGAGTAAATTAAATAGGAAAAGTAGGAGAGTAAATCAAATAGGAAAAGTAGGAGAGTAAATCATATAGGTAAAAGTAGGAGAGTAAATTAAATAGGAAAATTAGGAGAGTAAAACCAAATAGGTAAAGTAGGAGAGTAAATCAAATAGGAAAAGTAGGAGAGTAAAACCAAATAGGAAAAGTAGGAAAGTAAATCAAATAGGAAAAGTAGGAAAGTAATCAAATAGGGAAAGTACAGTAAATCAAATAGGGAAAGTAGGACAATAAATAAACTAGGAAAAGTAGAAGAGTAAACTAAATAGGAAAAGTAGGAGAGTAAATCAAATAGGAAAAGTAAGAGAGTAAATCAAATAGGAAAAGTAGGAGAATAAATCAAATAGGAAAAGTAGGACTGTAAATAAACTAGGAAGTCTAAGAGGGTAAATTAAATAGAAAAAGTAGGAGAGTAAATCATATAGGAAAAGTAGGAGAGTAAATCATATAGGAAAATTAGGAGAGTAAATCAAATAGGAAAAGTAGGAGAGTAAAACCAAATAGGAAAAGTAGGAGAGTAAATCAAATAGGAAAAGTAGGAGAGTAAATTAAATAGGAAAAGTAGGAGAGTAAATCAAATAGGAAAAGTAGGAGAGTAAATTAAATAGGTAAAAGTAGGAGAGTAAATTAAATAGGAAAACTAGGAGAGTAAAACCAAATAAGTAAAGTAGGAGATTAAATCGAATAGGAAAAATAGGAGAGTAAATCAAATAGGAAAAGTAGGAGAGTAAATTAAATAGGAAAAGTAGGAGAGTAAATCAAATAGGAAAAGTAGGAGAGTAAATCAAAGAGGAAAAGTAGGAAAGTAAATCAAATAGGAAAAGTAGGAAAGTAATCAAATAGGGAAAGTACAGTAAATCAAATAGGGAAAGTAGGACAATAAATAAACTAGGAAAAGTAGAAGAGTAAATTAAATAGGAAAAGTAGGAGAGTAAATCATATAGGAAGAGTAGGAGAGTAAATCAAATAGGAAAAGTAGGAGAATAAATTAAATAGGAAAAGTAGGAGAGTAAATCAAATATGAAAAGTAAAAAGAGTAAATCAAATAGGAAACGTAGGAAATTAAGTCAAATTGTGAAAGTAGAATAAATCAAATAGGGAAAGTAGGACAGTAAATAAACTAGGAAAAATAGGAGAGTAAATGAAATAAGAAAAGTAGGAAAGGAAGTCAAATTGTGAACGTGGAGTAAATCAAATAGGAAATGTAGGACAGTAAATAAACTAGGAAAAGTAGGAGAGTAAATTAAATAGGAAAAGTAGGAGAGTAAAACCAAATAGGAAAAGTAGGAGAGTAAATCAAATAGGAAAAGTAGGAGAGTAAATCAAATAGGAAAAGTAGGAAAGTAAATCAAATAGGAAAAGTAGGAAAGTAATCAAATAAGGAAAGTACAGTAAATCAAATAGGGAAAGTAGGACAGTAAATAAACTAGGAAAAGTAGGAGAGTAAATTAAATAGGAAACGTAGGAGAGTAAAACCAAATAGGAAAAGTAGGGGAGTAAATCATATAGGAAATGTGGGAGAGTAAATTAGATAGGAAAAGTAGTAGAGTAAAACCAAATAGGTAAAGTAGGAGAGTAAATCGAATAGGAAGAATAGGAGAATAAATTAAATAGGAAAAGTAGGAGAGTAAATTAAATAAGAAAAGTAGGAAAGTAAGTCAAATTGTGAACGTGGAGTAAATCAAATAGGAAATGTAGGACAATAAATAAACTAGGAAAAGAGGAGAGTAAATTAAATAGGAAAAGTAGGAGAGTAAATCATATAGGAAAAGTAGGAGAGTAAATCAAATAGGAAAAGTAGGATAGTAAATTAAATAGGTAAAAGTAGGAGAGTAAATTAAATAGGAAAACTAGGAGAGTAAAACCAAATAAGTAAAGTAGGAGATTAAATCGAATAGGAAAAATAGGAGAGTAAATCAAATAGGAAAAGTAGGAGAGTAAATTAAATAGGAAAAGTAGGAGAGTAAATCAAATAGGAAAAGTAGGAGAGTAAATTAAATAGGTAAAAAGAGGAGAGTAAATTAAATAGGAAAACTAGGAGAGTAAAACCAAATAAGTAAAGTAGGAGATTAAATCGAATAGGAAAAATAGGAGAGTAAATCAAATAGGAAAAGTAGGAGAGTAAATTAAATAGGAAAAGTAGGAGAGTAAATCAAATAGGAAAAGTAGGAGAGTAAATCAAAGAGGAAAAGTAGGAAAGTAAATCAAATAGGAAAAGTAGGAAAGTAATCAAATAGGGAAAGTACAGTAAATCAAATAGGGAAAGTAGGACAATAAATAAACTAGGAAAAGTAGAAGAGTAAATTAAATAGGAAAAGTAGGAGAGTAAATCATATAGGAAGAGTAGGAGAGTAAATCAAATAGGAAAAGTAGGAGAATAAATTAAATAGGAAAAGTAGGAGAGTAAATCAAATATGAAAAGTAAAAAGAGTAAATCAAATAGGAAACGTAGGAAATTAAGTCAAATTGTGAAAGTAGAATAAATCAAATAGGGAAAGTAGGACAGTAAATAAACTAGGAAAAATAGGAGAGTAAATGAAATAAGAAAAGTAGGAAAGGAAGTCAAATTGTGAACGTGGAGTAAATCAAATAGGAAATGTAGGACAGTAAATAAACTAGGAAAAGTAGGAGAGTAAATTAAATAGGAAAAGTAGGAGAGTAAATCAAATAGGAAAATTAGGAGAGTAAATTAAATAGGAAAAGTAGGAGAGTAAATCAAATAGGAAAATTAGGAGAGTAAATTAAATAGGAAAAGTATGAGAGTAAATCATAGGAAAAGTAGGAGAGTAAATTAAATAGGAAAAGTAGGAGAGTAAATTAAATAGGAAAAGTAGGAGAGTAAATTAAATAGGAAAAGTAGGAGAGTAAAACCAAATAGGAAAAGTAGGAGAGTAAATCAAATAGGAAAAGTAGGAGAGGAAATCAAATAGGAAAAGTAGGAAAGTAAATCAAATAGGAAAAGTAGGAAAGTAATCAAATAGGGAAAGTACAGTAAATCAAATAGGGAAAGTAGGACAGTAAATAAACTAGGAAAAGTAGGAAAGTAAATTAAATAGGAAACGTAGGAGAGTAAAACCAAATAGGAAAAGTAGGGGAGTAAATCATATAGGAAGTGTAGGAAATTAAATTAGATAGGAAAAGTAGTAGAGTAAAACCAAATAGGTAAAGTAGGAGAGTAAATCGAATAGGAAAAGTAGGAGAGTAAATTAAATAAGAAAAGTAGGTAAGGAAGTCAAATTGTGAACGTGGAGTAAATCAAATAGGAAATATAGGACAGTAACTAAACTAGGAAAAGTAGGAGAGTAAATTAAATAGGAAAAGTAGGAGAGTAAATCATATAGGAAAAGTAGGAGAGTAAATCAAATAGGAAAATTAGGAGAGTAAATTAAATAGGAAAAGTAGGAGAGTAAATCAAATAGGAAAAGTAGGAGAGTAAATTAAATATGAAAACTAGGAGAGTAAAACCAAATAAGTAAAGTAGGAGAGTAAATCGAATTGGAAAAATAGGAGAGTAAATCAAATAGGAAAAGTAGGAGAGTAAATCAAAGAGGAAAAGTAGGAAAGTAAATCAAATAGGAATAGTAGGAAAGTAATCAAATAGGGAAAGTACAGTAAATCAAATATTGAAAGTAGGACAGTAAATAAACTAGGAAAAGTAGAAGGGTAAATTAAATAGGAAAAGTAGAAGAGTAAATCATATAGGAAGAGTATGAGAGTAAATCAAATAGGAAAAGTAGGAGAGTAAATTAAATAGGAAAAGTAGGAGAGTAAATTAAATAGGAAAAGTAGGAGAGTAAATTAAATAGGAAAAGTAGGACAGTAAATAAACTAGGAAAAGTAGGAGAGTAAATCAAATAAGAAAAGTAAAAAGAGTAAATCAAATATGAAACGTAGGAAAGTAAGTCAAATTGTGAAAGTAGAATAAATCAAATGGGGAAAGTAGGACAGTAAATAAACTAGGAAAAATAGGAGAATAAATTAAATAAGAAAAGTAGGAGAGTAAATCAAATAGGAAAAGTAGGAGAGTAAATCATATAGGTAAAAGTAGGAGAGTAAATTAAATAGGAAAACTAGGAGAGTAAAACCAAATAAGTAAAGTAGGAGAGTAAATCGAATAGGAAAAATAGGAGAGTAAATCAAATAGGAAAAGTAGGACAGTAAATCAAATAGGAAAAGTAGGAAAGTAATCATATAAGGAAAGTACAGTAAATCAAATGGGGAAAGTAGGACAGTAAATAAACTAGGAAAAGTAGGAGAGTAAATTAAATAGGAAAAGTAGGAGAGTAAATCAAATAGGAAACGTAGGAAAGTAAGTCAAATTGTGAAAGTAGAATAAATCAAATAGGGAAAGTAGGACAGTAAATAAACTAGGAAAAATAGGAGAGTAAATGAAATAGGAAAAGTAGGAGAGTAAATCATAGGAAAAGTAGGAGAGTAAATAAAATAGGAAAAGTAGAGTAAATCAAATAGGAAAAGTAGGAGAGTAAATTAAATCGGAAAAGTAGGAGAGTAAAACCAAATAGGAAATGTAGGAGAGTAAATTAAATAGGAAAAGTAGGAGAGTACATCAAATAGGAAAAGTAGGAAAGTAATAAAATAGGGAAAGTAGAGTAAATCAAATAGGGAAAGTAGGACAGTAAATAAACTAGGAAAAGTAGAGTAAATCAAATAGGGAAAGTAGGACAGTAAAAAAACTAGGAAAAGTAGGAGAGCAAATTAAATAGGAAAAGGAGGAGAGTAAATTATATAGGTAAAAGTAGGAGAGTAAATTAAATTAGAAAAGTAGGAGACTAAAACCAAATAGGAAAAGTAAAAGAGTAAATCAAATAGGAAAAGTAGAAGAGTAAATTAAATAGGAAAAGAAGGAGAGTAAATTAAATAGGAAAAGTAGGAGAGTAAATCATATAGGAAAAGTAGGAGAGTAAATCATATAGGAAAAGTAGGAGAGTAAATCAAATATGAAAAGTAGGAGAGCAAATTAAATAGGAAAAGTAGGAGAGTAAATCAAATAGGAAAAGTAGGAAAGTAAATCAAATAGGAAAAGTAGGATAGTAATCAAATTGGAAATGTACAGTAAATCAAATAGGGAAAGTAGGACAGTAAATAAACTAGGAAAAGTAGGAGAGTAAATTAAATAGCAAAAGTAGGACAGTAAATAAAATAGGAAAAGTAGGAGAGTAAATCAAATAGGAAACGTAGGAAAGTAAGTCAAATTGTGAAAGTAGAATAAATCAAATAGGGAAAGTAGGACAGTAAATAAACTAGGAAAAGTAGGAGAGTAAATTAAATAGGAAAAGTAGGAGAGTAAAACCAAATATGAAAAGTAGGGGAGTAAATCATATAGGAAATGTAGGAGAGTAAATTAGATAGGAAAAGTAATAGAGTAAAACCATATAGGTAAAGTAGGAGAGTAAATCGAATAGGAAAAATAGGATAGTAAATTAAATAGGAAAAGTAGGAGAGTAAATTAAATAAGAAAAGTAGGAAAGTAAGTCAAATTGTGAACGTGGAGTAAATCAAATAGGAAATGTAGGACAGTAAATAAACTAGGAAAAGTAGGAGAGTAAATTAAATACGAAAAGTAGGAGAGTAAATCATATAGGAAAAGTAGTAGAGTAAATCAAATAGGAAAATTAGGAGAGTAAAATAAATAGGAAAAGTAGGAGAGTAAAACCAAATAGGAAAAGTAGGAGAGTAAATCAAATAGGAAAAGTAGGAGAGTAAATCAAATAGGAAAAGTAGTTAAGTAAATCAAATGGGAAAAGTAGGAAAGTAATCAAATAGGGAAAGTACAGTTAATCAAATAAGGAAAGTAGGACAGTAAATAAACTACGAAAAGTAGAAGAGTAAATTAAATAGGAAAAGTAGGAGAGTAAATAAACTAGGAAAAGTAGGACAGTAAATCAAATAAGAAAAGTAAAAAGAGTAAATCAAATAGGAAACGTAGGAAAGTAAGTCAAATTGTGAAAGTAGAATAAATCAAATAGGGAAGGTAGGACAGTAAATAAACTAGGAAAAATAGGAGATTAAATGAAATAGGAAAAGTAGGAGAGTAAATCATAGGAAAAGTAGGAGAGTAAATCAAATAGGAAAAGTAGAGTAAATCAAATAGGAAAGGTAGGAGAGTAAATCAAATAGGAAAAGTAGGAGAGTAAAACCAAATAGGAAATGTAGGAGAGTAAATTAAATAGGAAAAGTAGGAGAGTACATCAAATAGGAAAAGTAGGAAAGTAATAAAATAGGGAAAGTAGAGTAAATCAAATAGGGAAAGTAGGACAGTAAATAAACTAGGAAAAGTAGGAGAGTAAATTAAATAAGAAAAGTAGGACAGTAAATAAAATAAGAAAAGTAGGAAAGTAAATCAAATAGGAAACGTAGGAAAGTAAGTGAAATTGTGAAAGTAGAATAAATCAAATAGGGAAGTAGGACAGTAAATAAACTAGGAAAAGTAGGAGAGTAAATTAAATAGGAAAAGTAGGAGAGTAAATCATATAGGAAAAGTAGGAGAGTAAATCGAATAGGAAAAGTAGGAGAGTAAATCAAATAGGAAAAGTAGGAGAGTAAAACCAAATAGGAAAAGTAGGAGAGTAAACCAAATAGGAAAAGTAGGAGAGTAAATCATATAGGAAAAGTAGGAGACTAAATCAAATAGGAAAAGTAGGACAGTAAATAAAATAGGAAAAGTAGGAGAGTAAATCATATAGGAAAAGTAGGAGAGTAAATCGAATAGGAAAAGTAGGAGAGTAAATCAAATAGGAAAAGTAGGAGAGTAAAACCAAATAGGAAAAGTAGGAGAGTAAATCAAATAGGAAAAGTAGGAGAGTAAATCATATAGGAAAAGTAGGAGAGTAAATCAAATAGGAAAAGTAGGACAGTAAATAAAATAGGAAAAGTAGGAGAGTAAATCAAATAGGAAAAGTAGGACAGTAAACAAACTAGGAAAAGTAGGAGAGTAAATTAAATAGGAAAAGTAGGAAAGTAAATCATATAGGAAAAGTAGGAGAGTAAATCAAATAGGAAAAGTAGGAGAGTATGTTAAATAGGAAAAGTAGGAATGTAAAACCAAATAGGAAAAGTAGGAGAGTAAATCAAATAGGAAAAGTAGGAAAGTAAGTCAAATTGTGAAAGTGGAGTAAATCAAATAGGGAAAGTAGGACAGTAAATAAACTAGGGGAAGTAGGAGAGTAAATTAAATAGAAAAAGTAGGAGAGTAAATCATATAGGAAAAGTAGGAGAGTAAATCAAATAGGAAAAGTAAGAGAGTAAATTAAATAGGAAAAGTAGGAGAGTAAAACCAAATAGGAAAGGTAGGAGAGTAAATCATATAAGAAAAGTAGGAGAGTAAATCATATAAGAAAACTAGCTCTAAAACTTCATTGTTATTTCGGATTTCAAACATTTCGGTTGAGCATCACTGAAAAGACATTATTTGTCAAAATGCGCATCTGGTGCATCAAAATTGGTACGGTATAAGTTTTACATCAAATAGTAAATAAGTAGTATAGTTCATAAGATATTACGTTACAGTCAATAGAATAGTAGATTAAATAGTATGTTAAATGAAAGATCCCGTGGGGATCCGGGTTAGAATAGATCTTCAGTATCCCTTGCTTGTCGTAAGAGGCGACTAAATGGGGCTATAGCATCATGAAAGAATTAGTACAGTAGATAAATTAATACAGGAATAAGGGGATATAGTTAGGAACAGGACAGTGATATTTTTGTACAATGAAAATTTTCTTGGATACTAGACTTGAAAACGGTGTGTGAGAACAGTTGTTTAGAGTTCCAGAATTTAAGTCTCTGTGTTTTTGAGAATTTTCAAACTAAGAATGTATTACTTTTCTGTTGTAGTAAACTAAATAAAATAGTATAGTTCATGAGATATCATGTTACATCAACCAAAACAGTAAATAAAATAGTATAGTTTATAAAAGGTTATGCTACATCAAATAATGCAGTAAAGAAATGATATAGGTCTTATGATATTCTGTTACAACAAATAGCACAGTAAATAAAATAGCATTGTTCATAAGATATTACGTTACATCAAATAGTACAGTAAATACAGTAGTATAGTTCATATGATGTTACATTACAAAATATAAAACAGTAATTAAATTAGTATAGTTCATGAGATATTACGTTATTTCCAGTAATATAGTAAATTAAGTAGGTTAGTTCATAAGAAATAACGTTATATCAAATGATACAGTAATTAAACTAGTATAGATCTGAAATTTTTACGTTACGCAGTATAGTTCAGAAAATATTATATTAACTCGAGGAGAATAGTAAATAAAGAAGTATAGTTCATGAGATATTACATTATGTCAAATAGAATAGTAAATAAAGTCATAGAGTTAATAACATTTGACATTACTTCAAATATTACATTAAATAGATAAGTATTCTTCAGAAATTATTAGTCATCTCAAGTATTATTATAAATAAAGTAGTATATATTAAGTAATATCAAATAGCACAGTAAATAAAGTAGTGTAGTTCTGATGGTATTACGTTATATCAAATAACTCAGTTCATAAAATATTACGTTACATAATATAGTACAAAAAATAAAATAGTATAGTTCATAAAATATTACGTTACATAATATAGTACAAAAAATAAAATAGTATAGTTCATAAAATATTACTTGACATAATATAGTATAGTAACTAAAAGTGCGATGGTTTATAAAATAATGTAGTTCTGATGGTATTACGTTATATCAAATAACTCAGTTCATAAAATATTACGTTACATAATATAGTACAAAAAATAAAATAGTATAGTTCATAAAATACTACGTGACATAATATAGTACAGTAACTAAAAGTGCGATAGTTTATAAAATATTTTGTTACATCAAATAGTAAAGTTAACAGGGTAGTATAGCTCATAAAATCTTCCGAAACAAGAAATAGCACAGTAAATAAAATAGTATTGTTAAGATATTACGTTACATCAAATAGTACAGTAAATAAAGTAATATAGTGCATAAAATGTAATATTACCTAATAAAGTATTGTTATTAGAACAGGATAGTTTATAAAATATTACTTTACCTCATAAAGTAAAGAAAGTAGTATAGTTCGTTATATTTTACGTTATATCAAATAGCACAGTAAATAAAATAGTGCAGGAGTTTATGCTACATTAAATGTTAGAGTAAATAAAATAGTATAGTTCATAGGATATTACATTACATTAAAGGCTTCAGTAAATGAAATATTATAGATTATAAGACAATACATTACATTAAATAATACAGTAAATGAAATATCACAGTTCATCGGATTTTACGTCACATTAAATGGTACAATAAATAAAATATCATACATCTTAAGATATTACCTCACATTAAATAGTACAGTAATAAATAGTATAGTCCATTAGATAAAATATCAACTAGCATCAAATAGTAAAGTAAAGTAAAAAAAAAAAAGTAGTAAAGTTCATAAGATATTGAGTTACATCAAATAATGCAGTAAATGAAATATTATAATTCAAAAGATTATTACACTATAGTTCACGTTATATCAAATAGTAGAGTAAATAAAATTGTAGAGTTCATACCATATTACGTTACATTGAATACACTAAATAAAATAGTAGAGTTTAAAAAAAATAGTACGTTATATCAAATTGTACCGTTCATAAAATATCACTTTTAATCAATTAGTACAGTAAATAAAGTAATGTAGTTCATAAAATTTTACGTTACATCAAATAGTGCAGTAAATATAGTAGTATAGTTTATAGAATATTACATTACATCAACTAGTACTATGAATAGATGATATACTTCATATAATATTATGATACATCAAATAGTAAATTAGTAGTACGTTATGACATTACAGTATATAGTACAGTAAATTGAATAGAATAGTATAGTTGATATGAGGTTACGTTACATCAAATGGTACATTAGATAAATAGTATAGTTAATGAGATATTACCCTAGATTAAATAGTACAGTAAATAGTATAGTTCATAAAATGTTACATTACCGAATATAGCAAAAGTAGGCATTAATTGCGGCTCTTTTTACTCAATCACTGGTAGCCCTAAAGGCTACCAGTGATTGAGGGTTTTTTCCAGAGAGACCTGTCCATGAGATGACGATATTGAAACACTTGAAGGATGATAGTTGGGAAATGATGGTTTCACATGGAAAAAGGTAATGTAAAAAAACATTACATGAGAAGTGAAGATAACAGTTATCAATCTCATAACTCGTATAATGAATAAAAGATAGCATTACAATGATTTATGATATAAATGAAAAATATCTTATCAATTATCTCTTGAACTTCTTAAGCTGGGACTTTCATATTTTGAATATAGATTCTTTATGGCCAGACCTGGTTATACTTTGGTGTTGATGTTCAGCAACGGCTCATAAGGGGAGACTTGTCTTGATCAAGCAACGAGGAACTACCTGGACGAAGATTTGGTGAAAAACAATGAACACTGGGGACTTATCTCGATCAGGAGACGTCGAACTACCTGCAGAATGATTTGGTGGAAGGAAATGAACTATGGATATCTGCCTGGATCAAGAGACAAGGAACTACGTGGAAGATGATTGGTGGAAGACAATGAACTATGGATATTTGTCTGGATCAGGAGACGTGGACCTAAGTTGAGGGTGATTTGGTGGAAGACAATGAACTATAGATTGTCTGGATCAAGAGACAAGGAAGTACGTGGAAGATGATTGGTGGAAGACAATGAACTTTGGATAATTGTCTAGATCATGAGACGTAGAACTACCTGGAGGATGATTTGGTGGAAGACAATGAACTATGGACATTTTTCTATATCATAAGACTTGAGACCACATGGAAGATAATTGATGGAAGACTATTAATTATAGATATTAGTCTGAATCATGAGACGTGGAACTACGTGGAGGATGATTGTTGAAAGACAATGAACTATGGATATTTGTCAGGATCAGGAGACGTGGAACTACGTGTGCGATGATTGGTGGAAGACAATGAACTATGGATAATTTTCTATATCAAAAGACATGAAACTACGTAAAGGTTGATTACGTGGAATACAATGAATTATGAATATTTGTCTGGATCAGGAGACATGGAACTACGTGGATGATGTTTGTAGATAAAGAACTATTGAGACTTTCCCCTATGAGGAGACGCGAAACTGAGTGGATGATAATTTGGTTGAAAATAATAAACTATGGAGACTTGTCTGGATCAAGAGACATGAAAATATTTGAAGGATGATCTGGTGGAAGACAGTGAATTATAGATATTTGTCTGGATCTAGAGATGTGAAAATACGATGAGGATGATTTGGTGGAGGACAATGAACTATTGAAATGTGTCTGGATCAGGAGACGTGGAACTTCGTGGAAGATGATTGTTTGTTGACGATGAAGTATGGAGACTTGCCTTGATGAGGAAACGTGGAATTACGTTGATAATAATTGGTTGAAAACTATGGATATTTAACTAGATAAGAAGACATGGAACGACGTGAAGGATCATTGATAACTATGGATATTTGTTTGTATCAGGAGACGTTGAACTACGTGGAGGATGATTTGGAGTGAACACAATGAACTATTGAAATTTGTCTAGATAACAAAACATGGAACTATGTGGAGGGTGAATGGTGGAAGAGAATGGATTTTTGATAATTGTGTGGATCAGGAGATATGGAACTACGTAGGAGATGATTGGCTGCAGACAAAGAACTATTTAGACTTACTCCTATGAGGAGACGTAAAACTACGTGGAGGATGATTTGGTGAAAAACAATAAACTATGGATATTTGTTTGGATCAGGAGACGCGGGATTACATGAAAGATGATTGGTGGACGACGGTGAATTATAGATTTTTTTCTAGATCAGAAGACGTGGAACTACGTGGGGGATGATTTGGTAGAAGACAATGAACTATGGCTATTGGTTTACTTCTAGAGACTTCAAACCACGTGTAGGATGAATGGTGGAAAACAATGAACTATTGATATTTGTCTGGATCAGGAGACATGACACTATGTGCAGAATGATTAGTAGTAGACAAAGAACTATTGACTTTTACCTATGAGGAGACGTGAAACTACGTCAAGGATTATTGTTGGAAGACAATGAACTATGGATATTTGTCTGGATCACAAGACATGTAACTACGAGGAAGATGATTGGATGTAGACAAAGAATTATTGACATTTTCCCTATGAGAAGACGTGAAACTACGTGGAGGATGATTTGGTGGAAAACAATGAACTATGAATTGGTCTACATCAGGAGACATAAAACTGCGTGGAGGAAAATTGGTGGAAGACATCCAACTATGGATATTTGTGTGGATCAGAAGATGTGGAGCTATGTGGAGGATGAATTGGTGGAAGACAATGAACTATAGATATTTGTCTGCATCAGGAGACGTGAAGCAACGTGGAAGATCAGTGGTTGTAGACAAGGAACCGTGGAGATTTGTCTCGATGAGGAGACGTCAAACTACATGGAGGAGGATTTGGTGGAAGACAATGAGCTCTAAATATTTTTCTGCATCAGGAGACGTGAAACTATATGGTCGATGATTTGGTGAAAGACAATGAACTATGAATATTTGTCGAGATCAGGAGACGTGGAACTACGTGGAGAATGATTTGGTGGGAAACAATGAACTATGAATTGGTCTACATGAGGAAAATTAAAGCTACGTGGATGAAGATTGGTGGAAAACGGTGAATTATAGATATTTGTCTGGATCAGGAGATGTGGAAGTACGTGGATGATGATTTGGTGAACGACAATGAACTATAGATATTGGTCTACATCAGGAAACATGAAACTACGTGGAGGAGGATGAATGGAAGACAATGAACTATGGATAATTGTGTGTAGATCAGGAGATCTGGACTTAAGAGGAGGATGATACGTGGACGAGAATGAATGATGGAGTATTGTCTGAATCATACATGAAAGATGATTAGTTGTAGACACAGGGCTATTGAGACGTATCCCGATGAGGAAACGTGAAACTACCTGGATGATGATTTGGTGTAAAAGAATGAATTATAGATATTTTTCTGGATCAGGAGACGTGAAACTACGTGGAGGATGATTGGTGGAAGACATTCAACTATGGATATTTATCTGGTTCAGAAGATGTGGAGCTATCTGGAGGATGAATTGGTGGAAGACAATGTATTATAGATATTTTTCTGGATCAGGAGATGTGGAGCAACGTGGAAGTTGAATGGTTGTAGACAAGGAACCGTGGAAACTTGTCTCGATGAGGAGACGTCAAACTACATGGAGGAGGATTTGGTGGAAGATAATGAGCTCTAAATATTTTTCTGCATCAGGAGACGTGAAACTACATGGTTGATAATTTGGTGAAAGACAATGAACTATGAATATTTGTCGAGATCAGGCGACGCGGAACTACGTGGAGGATGATTGGTTGTAGACAATGAACTATGGAGATTTGTCTGGATCAGGAGACGTGTAACTACGTGGATAATGATTGGTTTAAGACAATGAACTATGGATATTTGTCTGGATCAGGAGACGTGGAACTAAGTGGAGGGTGATTGGTTGAAGACAATGAATCATAGATATTTGTCTGGATCAAGAGACATGGAACTACATGGAGAAAGATTTGGTGGAAGAGATTGAAACATGAAAATTTGTCTGGAGCAGGAAATTTCAATTACGTGAAGGATGATTTGGTGGAACAGACTGAACTATGGATATTGGTCTGGATCAGGAGACGTGGAACTACGTCAAGGATGACTGGTGGAAGACAATGAACTATGGATATTTGTCTGGATCAGCAGACATGTAAATACGTGAAGGGTGATTTGGTGGAAGAAAATGAACTATGAATATTGTTCTGGATCAGGAGATGTGGAACTACGTGGAAGATGATTGGTTGTAGACAATGAACTATGGAGACTTGTCTGGATCAGGAGCCATGGAAGTACGTGGTAAACGATTTGATGGAACGCAATGAACTATGGATATTGGTTTACATCAGGAGACATGACACTATGTTGGGAATGATTGGTGGAAGACAATGAACGTTGGCTATTTCTCTGGATCAGGAGTCCTGAAACTACGTGGAAGATGATTGGCTGTAGACCGTGATTTATGGAGACTTGTCTGGATCAGGAGCATGGAACTACGTGGATGATGGTTTGGTGGAAGATAAAGGAGGCGTGGAACTAGGTGGAGGATGATTTGGTTGCAGAAAATAAATTCTGGAGACTTGTCTGGATTAGGAGATGTGGAAGTACATGAAGAATGATTTGGTGAAAAACAATGAACTATGGATATTTGTCTACATCAGAAGCATGACACTATGTGGAGGATGATTGGTGGAAGACAATGAAGTATTGATATTTTTCTGGATCGGGAGTCGTGGAACTACGTGGAAGATGATTGGTTGTAGACAATGAACTATGGAGACTTGTCTGGATCAGGAGACCTGGAACTACGTTGAGGATGATTTGGTGGAAAACGAACCAAACGTGGAACTACGTGGATAATAATTGGTTGAAGACAATAAACTATGAATATCTGCCTGGATCAGGAAACGCGGAACTACGTGGAGGATGATTGGTTCCATACAAAGAAGTAGGTATGCTTGTCCGGATCAGGAGTTATAGAAATACGTGGAGGATGATTGGTGGAAAACAATGAACTGAACTATGGATATTTGTATGGATCAGTAGACGTGCAACTACGTGGAGGATGCTAGTTGGAAGACAATAAACTGTGGATATTTATCTGGATCATGAAACGTAGAACTACATGGAGAATGATTTGGAGGAAGACAATGAATATGGATATTTGTCTAGAATCAGAAACATGGAATTACGTGGAAAATGATTATTTGTAGATAATGAACTTTGGAGACTTATCTCGATCAGGAGACGTTGAACTACGTGGAGGATTATTGGTGGATGACAGTGAATTATAGATATTTTTCTGCATCAGAAGACGTGGAACTATGTGGGGGATGATTTGGTGGACGACAATGAACTATGAATGTTTGTCTGGATAAGGAGATGTGGAACAACGTGGAATATGATGTGGTGGAGAACAATCAGCTATGGATATTTGTCTACATTAGGAGACATGAAACTAAGTGGAGTATGATTTGTTGAAGACAATGAATTATAAATATTTGTCTGGATCAGGAGATGTGGAACTATGTGGAACAACGTGGAGGATGATTGGTGGAAGACAGTGGATCATAGAGATTTGTCTAGATCAGGAAACATGGAACTACATGGAGGAGGATTTCTTGGAAGACAATGACCTATGGATATTTGTCTGGATCAGGAGACATCGAACTACATAGAGGATGATGGGTGGAAGAAAATTAGCAATGCATATTTGTCTGGATCAGGAGACATGAAATGAAACTACGTGAAGGATAATGTAATGGAAGGCAATGAATGAACTATGGATATTTTTCTGGATCAGTAGACGTGGAACTAAGTGAAAGATGATTGGTTGTAGAGAAAGAACTATTGAGCCTTTCCCCCATGAGGAGACGCGAAACAAAATTCAGGACAATTTGGTGGAAAACTACGTGTATGATGGTTTGGTGGAAGATAAAGGAGGCGTGGAACTACGTGGACGATAATTTGGTTGAAAATAATAAACTATGGAGACTTGTCTGGATCAGGAGACGTGAAAATATTTGAAAGATGATCTGGTGGAAGACAGTGAATTATAGATATTTGTCTGGATCTAGAGATGTGGAAATACGATGAGGAAGATTTGGTGGAGGACAATGAACAATTGAAATTTGTCTGGACCAGGAGACATGGAACTCCGTGGAAGATGATTGTTTGTTGACGATGAAGTATGGAGACTTGTCTTGATGAGGAAACGTAAAATTACGTTGATAATAATTGGTTGAAAACAATGAACTATGGATATTTAACTAGATAAGAAGACATGGAACGACGTGAAGGATCATTGATAACTATGGATATTTGTTTGGATCAGGAGACGTTGAACTACGGGGACGGTGATTTGGTGTGAACACAATGAACAGTTTTGAAATTTGTCTAGATAACAAAACATGGAACTATGTGGAGGTTGAATGGTGGAAGAGAATAAATTTTTGATAATTGTGTGGATCAGGAGATATGGAACTACGTGGAAGATGATTGGCTGCAGACAAAGAATTATTGAGACTTTCCCCTATGAGGAAACATAAAACTACGTGGAGGATGATTTTGTGGGAAAACAATAAACTATGGATATTTGTCGCGGTCATCAGACGTGGAACTACGTGGAGGATTATTTGGTGGAAGGAAATGAACTATGGATATTTGTCTGGATCAGATGACGCGGGATTACATGGAAGATGATTGGTTGTAGACAAGGAACTATTGAGACTTTCCCCTATGAGGAGACGCGAAACTACGTGGAGGATGATTTTGTGAAAAACAATAAACTATGGAGACTTGTCGGGATCAGGAGACGTGAAACTACGTGAAGGATGATTGATGGACGATGATGAATTATAGATATTTGTCTGGATCAGAAGACGTGGAACTACGTGGGAGATGATTTGGTGGAAGACAATGAACTATGGATATTGGTCTACATCTAGAGACATCAAACCACGTGTAGGATGAATGGTGGAAAACAGGATCAGGAGACATGACACTAAGTGCAGAATGATTGGTTGTGGACAAATAACTATTGACTTTTACCTATGGGGAGACGTGAAACTACGTGGAGGATTATTGTTGGAAGACGATGAACCATGGATATTTGTCTGGATCACAAAACGTGCAACTACGAGGAAGATGATTGGATGTATACAAAGAATTATTGAGATTTTCCTGATGAGAAGACGTGAAACTACGTGGAGGATGATTTGGTGGAAAACAATGAACTATGAATTGGTCTACATCAGGAGACATAAAACTACATGGAGGAAGATTGGTGGAAGACATTCAACTATGGATATTTTTCTGGATCAGAAGATGTGGAGCTATGTGGAATATGAATTGGTGGAAGACAATGAACTATAGATATTTGTCTGCATCAGGAGACGTGGAGCAACATGGAAGATCAGTGGTTGTAGACAAGGAACTGAGGAGACTTGTCTCGATGAGGAGACGTTAAATTACATGGAGAAGGATTTGGTGGAAGACAATGAGCTCTAAATATTTTTCTGCATCAGGAGACGTGAAACTACGTTTGATGATTTGGTGAAAGACAATGAACTATGAATATTTGTCGAGATCAGGAGACGTGGAACTACGTGGAGGATGATTGGTTGTAGACAATGAACTATGGAAACTTGTCTGGATCAGGAGACGTGTAACTACGTGGAGTATGATTGGTGGAAGACAACGATTCATAGATATTTGTCTGGATCAAGAGACATGGAACTACATGGAGGAAGATTTGGTGGAAGACATTGAAATATGAATATTTGTCTGGAGTAGGACATTTTAAATTACGTGGAGGGTGATTTGGTGGAACAGACTGAACTATGGATATTGGTCTGGATCAGGAGACGTGGAACTACATGGAGGATGACTGGTGATAGACAATGAACTCTGGATATTTTTCTGGACCAGGAGTCGTGTAGCTACGTGAAAGATGATTGTCTGTAGACATTTTTTAATGGAGACTTGTCTGGATCAGGAGACATGGAACTACGTGGATGATGGTTTGGTGGAAGACAGAGGAGGCGTGGAACTACGTGGAGGATGATTTGGTTGTATAAAATAAATTCTGGAGACTTGTCTGGATTAGGAGATGTGGAAGTACATGGAGGATGATTTGGTGGAAGACAATGAACTATGGATAATTGTCTACATTAGAAGACATGGCACTATGTGAAGGATGATTGGTGGAAGACAATGAACTGTTGATATTTTTCTGGATCAGGAGTTGTGGAACTACGTGGATGATGATTGGTTGTAGACAATGAACTATAGAGACTTGTCTGGATCAGGAGACCTGGAACGACGTTGAGGATGATTTGGTTGAAGACAAAGGAGACGTGGAACTATTTGGATAATGATTGGTTGAAGACAGGAAACGTAGAACTACGTAGAGGATGATTGGTTCTATCCAAAGAAGTATGTATGCTTGTCTGGATCAGGAGTTATAGAACTACCTGGAGGAGGATTGGTCGAAAATAATGAACTATGAATATCTGCCTGGATCAGGAAACGTGGAACTACGTGGAGGATGATTGGTTCTATACAAAGAAGTATGTATGCTTGCCTGGATCAGGAGACATGTAACTACGTTAAGGATGATTTGGTGGAAGACGGTGAACTATGGATATTTGTATGGAGCAGAAGACTTGGAACTACGTGAAAGCTGATTGGTTTTAGACAATGAACTATGGACACTCGATCAGGAGACATGTAACTACGTTATGGATGATTTGTTGGAATACAGTGAACTATGGATATTTGTCTGGATCAGGAGACTACGAAGTACGTGGAAGATGATTGGTTGTAGACAATGAACTATGGAGACTTGTCTCGATCAGGAGACGTGGATAATTGTTGTTTGAAGACAGTGAACTATTTGATACTTTTCTGGATCAGGAGACATGGAACTACGTGGAGGATGATTAGGTGGAAAACAATGCACTATGAATATTTGACTGGATAATAAGACATGGAACTACGTGGAGGATGATTGGTGGAAAACAGTGAACTATGGATATTTTTGTTTTGCGTATACAGTGTTTGACAAGAGGAAGATGATAGTGTATATATTCTATAAACAAATGTATCGATTGATTGTATATTGTTTAATGACCCTCTCGAGAATATTTCACTCCTATGAAGACTTCACCATTGCCGGTGAATGGCTGCACAATTTAGGCCTTTGGTCGGCGCTTTTGACCTTTGAGGAGGAAGGGATATCGTGCCACTCCTGCTGTGACAAGGGGCCTCGGTTTTTGCAGTCTCATCCGAAGGACCACCCCATTTAGTCGCCTCTATTGACAAGCAAGGAGTACAGACGACTTATTCTAATCCGGATCCCCACGGGACTAAAGAGTTGTTTATAGAAAGTTGTATATATATGGTGATTGTGTGGTTTTTATATACATGTGTTTTACTCGTAAATAGATATTTTATATACTTCTATATCATTGTTATTTATAATTTGATAAATTCTGGTGTCATTCTACGTCATTATATTCTCCGCTTGATCATTAGATGTTCAATAAAAAAAATTAAAAAAAGATGTATCGGGAAAATGTAGTTTAAATAGAATTTGAAATGAAATGGTCAAAATTCAGATACAATAATAATAATGATTATTTTAGTACTTTCTATCGATATTGATTGGGATCGGTACTTTTCCCTCTCGTTTAAATATATTGCATATATCTGAAATTTGGTCATTGTGTTTCAATTTCTTTTTAAAAATTGTAAATTAGTCAGATATCGCATAGAAATCCTTAAGATATTTACGAAGAACTGGAATTTCAGGATACCTGGAATCAAAAGGTATAAATAGCTGACTTCCTTAAGCGTGATATCTGAAAATCAATGATATATTGAGATACCTAATGCCTTGTCATCTAGTTCGTCAATACAACCTATCATTGGGTCAAATGCTGTCTGACATGTTTCATACCGATTGTTAAGCCGTTATTGGCACACTGATTTTGACTACGGATAACTCCGTTTACCTGATCAGGATATAGGACACATGGTGGGTGTGACCAGTCGACAGGAGATGCTTACTCCTGGGCACCTGATCATGTCCGTTATCTTCACCTTTCATGTGCAATGGTGAATTAGTCAAGATATACAAACACATGATCCCTTCATTCACGCAAAAATTGAAATATCGGGTTACTTTGAATAAAAAGGTATAAGTATATGAAAATTGATGGTATATCAATATACGTAATATCACTACTTGTCATATATGCAATGGTAAATTAGTATATGTCTAAAATGAACAGACATTTACAAAGATTTGAAATTTCGGGTCACCTACAATCAAATGGTATACGTAGCTGACCTCCTAAAGCTAATACCTGAAAATTTCGGACATATCAAGATACCAATATCACTACTCGCCATACATATCATTGTAAGTTATTTAAATATATAATATAAACACAGAGTTCCTTAAGGTATTCAAATAGATCTTGAAATTTCATTGTACCGCTAATCAAAATGTATAAGTAACTGATTTCCGTCAGAGAGATATCTGAAAATTGGTGGCGTATCAAGACATCCTATATCGTTTCTTCTCATGTATAGTCGTAAATTCGTCTGATATCTAACACGAACCCAAAGTTCCTTATAGTATTCACACAAATGTTGAAATTTCAGGTTAACTAGAATCAAATTGTAAAAGTGGCTGATGTCCCAAGATGGATGGTGTATCTAATGAAGTTCTGAATTCAATATTTCAAAGTAAACACTCGGCTGGAAAAGTTTATTCGTATTTTGCATTGCAAAGTGATGTAATTGGGGGAAATTGAGCATGGAATTTTATACGACTCCTCATCAAGATAAACTTGGTAGAAAATAATTTTCAAACTCAATAACCTTTACCTGGCAGCTGGCTATCAGTAATGATAACTTTTATATTTTGTAATAGCTGGCTACGAGTAGCTAACTTTTCTTACTTTTAGTAGCTGACTACTGGTTCAAGTAGCTGGCTACTAGTAGCTAACTTTTCTCTTTTTAAGTAGCCAGTTACTCGTAGCTGGTAGGGGGCGGATCCAGGAATTGTGGTTAAGGGGGCGCCACTTTACGAGGCAGTGGGTCCAGGGCGAAGCCCCCGGAAGCTCATGAATTTTACAGATTTTATCGGGCTTAAAATATTTCTCCTATTAAGTCATTTGTACTATTTTCTATCATTTTAATAAGGTGAAATTAATAAAATGATCCAAATTTTAAGGGTTTCTGAAAAAAATTGTTCTCTCAATAAAGTAATTCAAGAAATCAAAGGATTTTGTCATTTATTTCTCCTTGAGTGAAAGAAAGTATTGCTTCTTTTATCGTTTAGTACATTTTCCGAAACAAGATACAGCGATTTAGTTTAAATTTGAAAATTTTACGGGGGGGGGGGGGGGGGTAGGGGGCGCCGGATGCGCCCCCGTCTAAATCCGTCATTGGCTGGTTACTAGTAGCCAACTTTACCGTTCTTTGTTATCTGACGAAGTTGTCTACAACGTCACGTTTGATTGTGATTTATATCCGGTTAATTATTTAACTGATTTTGATTAAATAGATATTTGATTGACCAATTATCTCTATATATCAGTTGAAAGTTCCGTCTTCTACAGTGTACCATTCATAGACGTTTTTTGGTCCTATTCAAATAAAATTCATATTCTATACTGTACAATTTGTATCTATCTTGTCTCACGTAAAACCAGGGCCGTAAATTACATGGAGGCGGAGGAGGCAGCTGCCTCCTCCAACTTTTGAGCCAAAAAAATTAAAATTTAAAGTTCATTAGAATTTATGTTGTTTCCAATAACTAAGAACATGATACCTCCCTTAAAAAGCATTCCAAATCTTTCTTTTAGAATGAGTTAGTCAAGTAACATCTTAGAAGGCCCTAGAATCAAGGATTTTGCACGAAACGTGTTCAGTGTGCACAAAATGTGCTCAGCGTCTGGGGGCCGCCCAGGCCCCCAGACCCCCGCCTCATTTCCTGCCTCCTCCAAATTGAAGGTTAATTTACGGCCCTGAAAACCTAACTGTATTAGGCTGATGTGTTTCATGTCTTATTTACCATGATTCATTAGATCAATCTTGCAGTGTCACATAATTTTGAGAGCGGATTTACAAGTCACGGTGTGGAACTGACATCTTGACGACATCTTTACGGCGACTTACAACAAATAGCATCTTTCAAAAGTCGTGCAATAGCCAGGGCGACATTCATTTTATCGCCTTATTTTTTACGATAAGCTACTAGTCATCACGTTGAATTTAGTACAACCATGACAAGAAGAATATGTCTTATTGAGTTAAAAAGTCGTTAGCGATATATCGACTTATTAATATAGAAAGACATGTTGATGTTTAGTGAACAAGACAAGACGCTTTAACGTTTCCGTAGTCCTGGTTATATGATGCCCTGTAATAGGACCGCCCGTTCCCTCACTTTTCCGCCCTTAACAACGTGAATCAATCTCCTGCAAAAGAGCGAGGATATCCGATCGAGAAAGCAATCCAACCATTAGTTCCTAATCGCTCCCTCGTCTTCGTACTGTCACTCCCTCTCCCTGGGTTGTACTGTCGCTCCCTCTCCCTGGGTTGTATTGTCCCTCCCTCTCCCTGGGTTGTACTGTCCCTCCCTCTCCCTGGGTTGTACTGTCGCTCCCTCTCCCTGGGTTGTACTGTCCCTCCCTCTCCCTGGGTTGTACTGTCGCTCCCTCTCCCTGTGTTGTATTGTCCCTCCCTCTCCCTGGGTTGTACTGTCGCTCCCTCTCCCTGGGTTGTACTGTCGCCCCCTCTCCCTGGGTTGTACTGTCGCTCCCTCTCCCTGGGTTGTACTGTCGCCCCCTCTCCCTGGGTTGTACTGTCGCCCCCTCTCCCTGGGTTGTACTGTCGCTCCCTCTCCCTGGGTTGTACTGTCCCTCCCTCTCCCTGGGTTGTACTGTCGCCCCCTCTCCCTGGGTTGTACTGTCCCTCCCTCTCCCTGGGTTGTACTGTCGCCCCCTCTCCCTGGGTTGTATTGTCCCTCCCTCTCCCTGTGTTGTATTGTCCCTCCCTCTCCCTGGGTTGTATTGTCCCTCCCTCTCCCTGGGTTGTATTGTCCCTCCCTCTCCCTGTGTTGTATTGTCCCTCCCTCTCCCTGGGTTGTACTGTCGCCCCCTCTCCCTGGGTTGTACTGTCGCTCCCTCTCCCTGGGTTGTACTGTCGCCCCCTCTCCCTGGGTTGTACTGTCGCTCCCTCTCCCTGGGTTGTACTGTCGCTCCCTCTCCCTGGGTTGTATTGTCCCTCCCTCTCCCTGAGTTGTATTGTTCCTCCTTCTCAAGAAACAAAAAGATAAACTCCATTATATTCTCCCTCACTTTGTTCGTCCGAATATAAATTAATTAGATGCTATTTACCAAAAAACAAGAAACTATATAGTATAAGTAGGATGGCAGCTCGCTAGCACTTTATTCATCACTCGTAATGTCCTTAAGAAATATATCGCAAACAAAACTACTCATGTTAATACACATCAATATATACACAGATTAATGTCATCTGATAAATGGTTACTATCCGCCATATAAATATTGTAAAATTTACCTGTACGTATAGCTAGCGAGCGTGCTTAGAATGCCGCACAAACACATGTTCGCCTATTTATATGCCTTCACCACGTGACCAATACAAATGATATTCGAACCCGACTACCTATAAAACACCCGCATATAATTATAATTATATTCTCCCTCACTTTGTTCGTCCGAATATAAATTAATTAGATGCTATTTACCAAAAAACAAGAAACTATATAGTATAAGTAGGATGGCAGCTCGCTAGCACTTAGAAAAACAAAGAGAGAAAAATCTAATGGCGGAAGTAACACATTTGTTATTAATTATATAAACAAAAGTGAACAATATATAAACCTTTCATATGTTCAAATTTTTGGTAACATGAAGTTGCTTTTGCACACAATCTTTAATGTAGTTGTCCCTTGAAAAATCCGATTTCCATCGACCATGAATTTCCTCCTTCCATGAGCATATGGAGAATTTTTTGATCACACGGGTTAGAGCACATATTGCAATCATGATACCACTTGATACTGTAGAAATATGTTGATAACACAGATTCGGAAACCGATTGCTGTACAAGACCGCTTAGAAATACTGCCACAGTACTCACTGCTGCGGGTAAATAGGAAACATCGTGAGCCAAACACCAGCCTTTAAATTTTTGGAAATAAGTGTCGTATTTTCTATTAGAGTTGTCGCTCTTTCCTTTCCGTAGAATGTAATGAATGTGTGATGCTGCCGATGCAAACCTGCTGTCTTTTTTCATTTCCTGGATTTCCGACAGAATGTTATTGTGTACCTATAAAAAAGACAGATTTTATCAATGCAAAGTTGTCCCACAACTTTCCACCTTGAGACTTAAGATATAGTTCATGCATGCCCCATTCAATTACATTTGATTTTCTGAAAACGCACATGGTGCCTTATCTCTAATTCATATTTAGCTCACAAAATCCCACTTCGTTTCAATTCAAAATTCTCTTAGTATACACAAGAAAACGCACATGGTGCTTTGTTTACAATTTCATATGTAGCTCATAAGGTATATGCACATGGTGCTCAAAATACTGCTCTAGAATTCATTATGCACATGGTGCCATGCAAGATATGCCATGTGGTTCATGGAACCTTGTTGATCATCCATATGATCTATCTAAAATCAACTCTCAGCACTAGAACATTACTAGCAAACTTATATGCCGCAAAAATACTGTTTATATCTGATCCAGCTTTGAAAAAATTTTTTGGATTATTATACTCAATAAATCCTTTTACAAAATAATGAAAATTGTTTTGCTTTGCATTCCAAATCAGAGGCCAAAACATTGAAGATTTCCATTTGGTTTAAAAATCCAATCCATCATGAGATTTGAACCTGGTACCTCCGGCATACTAATCCAGATACCTTACTGCAAAGTTGTCCCACGACTTTCCACCTTGAGACTTAAGATATAGTTCATGCATGCCCCATTCAATTACATTTGATTTTCTGAAAACGCACATGGTGCCTTATCTCTAATTCATATTTAGCTCACAAAATCCCACTTCGTTTCAATTCAAAATTCTCTTAGTATACACAAGAAAACGCACATGGTGCTTTGTTTACAATTTCATATGTAGCTCATAAGGTATATGCACATGGTGCTCAAAATACTGCTCTAGAATTCATTATGCACATGGTGCCATGCAAGATATGCCATGTGGTTCATGGAACCTTGTTGATCATCTCCGCTAAGGGGTCGTCAAGGTATTCACTCACGGTATCCCATCCGTGCCGGTCTGCAATCTTTAAAATCTTGTTTCTTTGAAGTATTGCTGCTTGTTCCTCTTTTACGATGTCTGCTGCTTTCTGAAAATCACACTCCTGAATCAACTTTCTTAGCTCTGACAACTTGGAATATCTTGCTTGATTAAAGTTAAACTGAATCTTGTGTCCCTCGTGTTTGAATTCGAATCCTGGTGACCCGTTAACTGAAACTGTTGGTTCCTCCACGTGCGGCACGTTTTTCCCCGCGTTGCTTTTTGTCAACTTTTCTGTAAGGCCCGTTATAGTGCTCACAATAACATTGCTCTGCCTTTCTAAAGCTTTGTTCAGTGAAGAACTGAATAAAGAAACGGCCTCTTCATTATATAAACCAAATTCTTCTCCCGGAGTTTCCATGCAATGGTCACTTTCAGCCATAGAGTTTTTGTAGTGTATAAAATTTACCTGTACGTATAGCTAGCGAGCGTGCTTAGAATGCCGCACAAACACATGTTCGCCTATTTATATGCCTTCACCACGTGACCAATACAAATGATATTCGAACCCGACTACCTATAAAACACCCGCATATAATTATAATTTGTATTCCACAGTAAAAACAGTGTCACCTATGCAGACCGTGACACACTTAGTTCGTGCTGATCAGCTATCTCCAATCAGGGAAAGTGTCAAGAGTAGAATATTTACCCTGAATTGTGCATGAATCCTTATACTGTATGAGAGAGAGAGAGAGAGAGAGAGAGAGAGAGAGAGAGAGAGAGAGGGGGGGGGATTCAAACAATGATCTTGTTGGCTGTTATTTCTCACTTATTTTTCAATAGATAATTTATGTTTTGTCTTTATTTAGGGGTGAGAGGTCCCATCTGAGCATGACTACAGCGATCAATATGTAGAATATGGATTAGATTTCAAAATAATGGTCTCCCAGCATAAATAAACTAGTTTATCTTAATTATCATAATTCAAACTTTATATCCAGAAATACATCATGCCTAACACACAAAGTGCTTGACTGTATATTTATACAAGTTGGCATTGCGATTAGAAATAATAAATCGATGAAATTTTTCATATTCAATGTGTATGAAGTTCTTTTACCATAGTCTACCACTTCATATAAAAAGAAAATATGTTTTAGTATAAATAGATATAAAATCCGCGATCGTTATGTCATTTCATAAGAAGGGCATGTAGCAACCCAAAATGTAATAACGACGCAAAATGGAATAAATTATCATTATCTTCAATTACTTCAGTTTATGCTAATTGGGCGCTCAATAGATCCTGTATATCTTTGATATTTTGCGTTATTACATTCTGCGTATAACTCACAGACACTTATTTCATGTATGACACAAGTGCCTGTGTTAAACTCGAAGGAAATTGTACCAATGCAGAGTGTGATGATTGAGTTTATCATATTCTGCGTCGTTATCAGACACATAGAAATCAAGGGGAGGGGACAAGAGGGTCTGTCCCCCACCTTTATTAACAATTTGTTATTTTGTAATGCAAATATAAGATATATTGGGTGACCCCCCCCCCCCGCCCCTTGCCCCCCACTTGACCCCAGCTTGAAATTTTCGATATAATAGTAAAAAACGCCCACCACTACCTTCAATTAAGAAAATGAAGATTGGGGAAAAAAAATTATGAGACACTCATAGTAGATGTCTAACCACCCCATCCCATCCCCAACGATTGAGAAAAAAATGAAATGTGGGGGATTATTGATGCATTCATAGTAAAAGGCCTTTCACTCACACCCCCTCCCACGAATTAGGACTTTTAACATCGGTCTTGGTTTGTTTATGTTTTTTGTTTCGTTTTATTGTTGTTGTTGCTCGTCTTTTTTTTTTAAATTATCAATTATTTTGCATGGCAAAATATTCCAATTTTCCATTTTTGAGAGTTGATTTTTATCAACTCCTCTATGCAGTCACTCGGCTCAAAGTGGTGTGGACCTTAGCACTTCTCTACAAAAAGATGTAATTTGCAGAGCTAGCACCAAATAGGTCGTAAAACATGTGTACGTATTACACGTTTAGATGCATAATTTCTGTAAAATTGTCTTTTTTACCGTCGGTAAATTGAGTATGTAAATTGACGAACAACCAAAATATCACTAGAAATACAATCAAATGTCAACAGCGATAATTCACACAGTAAAACATTCCTACACGCAGACAGAACATCATCGATGATTATAAGACTCTCTTATGAGTAGCCATGAAATATAAGGTGATTCCACCCGAGGGTTGCAAAAAAGCTGTGAAACCCGAGGCTTTGCCGAGGGTTTTACCGCTTTTTTGCAACCCCGAGGGTGGAATCACCTTAATATTTCATGGCAACTCATAAGAGAGTATTTTTCTCTCATATTTCTAGAGTTTTCCGTTTTCCTTGTGCCTAGCGACGCCATTTTGAGAATTTTTCAATCAATTAATTTTTCGCTCGACATTAAAAATAACATCAGAATTGAATTCTACGACCTTCATTTTGGCAACTATGTTGCTGACAAAAAATCGGCCGACGAGTGTATAAGTGAATTGTATTAGAGTTATTCCTCTTTGAATAAATCAATAATCAGGGTGCGTGACGTAACTCGACAGTCATCAGCGCGAAACATTTTGACAGACCTAATCAGAATATGCATTCACAACTGCACGGTTTTTTTTTTCTTTTTCTTAGAGGAGCATTGATATTGATATTAATTGAGCAGTTATTTAATGACGAGTGTGTGAAGAGGAATTCCAAGTGGTTTTTGTTGGTGAATATGGGCATGGCTAGACTTTCGTTTTTCACGCGTGCAAGGACTCGAGTTTCATGGACATTGAACGCACTTATTTCACCTGAGACACGGACAGTAGACGTTGACAGAGTGAATGTGGAGGTAGGCCTAGACGTAATAGACCGTGTGGGCTGGGTTTCTGTGAACGGGCATAATGCACCGGATGACATAGGTGTATGAGGGATTTGTGACTGTTGTTGAGTGTGCAGTAATTGTTCAAGGAATGTGTATTTTTGTGTCCGGTCACATACACCTGGACATTATCAGGGACATTACAATCTGTCATTTTTTGTACAAGAGCTTTGCAGACGCTAGTGTTCGTCAATCGAGGCGAGGTAAGTTGCAAGCTAGTTGTGTATTTTCCCTTGGCACACAAAAGATCGTTTCTGATTTTCGAAAAAGAGTAGGCTCCCTGGAGGCCATCAGGGAAACTCAAACACTTACAACCAAACATATTTCAATTATTTAACCACCATAAAATGGCTGAAATATTTCCAAAAACGGCGTAAAACCGCATAAGAAGAGTCAGGAAATCGACAGATAGAGCACGTGTACCTCGTGTGTAAAAATCGGTACATAATATATAGTGTATGAAATACCATTTTAGTTTTCCTTTACTGAATAGTTAGATTAAATGATTGTATTGCCTTTTAGATTCATAAAGGTGAAATAACTTTCCATTACACTCGATTAATTGATATTCAATCAGACTTTTACAGCACTCATTGTGTAGAATTAATCACACTCACATTATATATGCACTTCTCTGTTGATTCACGTAATCTTCATTATTTATACACAAAGTTGAACCCATTAAGTTTTAGTCAAAACTGCTCAATTTAAAAGAGGGAATAAAAAAAACATCAATTTCTTGATATTCTGTTCATGGTGAATGATATGATGATAAAGCCCTATAGCTGTATATGTATCATTTACTTAAAGTTTAGTTTTACAATAAAAAGTCACATCTTAAAATACGAATTGAATTCTTCCTATGAATTAGTTAGATGAAAATATATTGTCACAGTAAACTATTTAACTCGAGATGAGGTCTTCCAATTGCAAATACCATCAACAATTAATTACACGAAAAAGGCAAGAGAATACCTTGCCTCTGGTTTTTTCGTTCTAAAAACAGTGGGCTGGGACAGCAGTATCTCAGCATCTCACTAAGTGGTGAGGTAAAACGATGAAACTTAACGGGTGAAGAAACCATTGCACACTAAATAGTGATATATTTAATCCAAGAATCATTAGTAGATTTTGAATGGCCGTTCTTTTCATTAAAATAGTTCATTATTGTTGCTCTTTCAATAGGGTTTTTCAGCAAAGGGCTTTTTTTAAAAAAAAAAACAAAAAAAAAAACGCCGCCAACTGTGTTGTCCGTCTTGTTCATCTATTATAATCGGTTATATATTTTTAAAAAAAACAACGGTTTCTTTGCGAGATTTATGTATTCCATTTAAATTAAAACATTCTAAAATTTAATATTTTATCAGAAATACACCCGAAATAACATTAAAAATACAAGGAGGGGGAAGGGGACCTGAAGTCATATACACAAGCACCTGTACGTTTACTTGATCAAGATATAAGGCTCACAGCGGGTGTTACCGGTCAACAGGGAATGCTTATTCCTACTAGGCGTCTGATCCCACCTCTGGTATATCGAGGGGTCCATGTTTGCCCAACTCTTTATATTTTATTGCTTGTATGAGTTATGAGATTGATTACTATACAATTATTGCTATTTTTGAGGTCAATACGATGATTTAGACACCTGAGGAGTACAATATTCACCAAGCCCGAAGGGCGAGGTGAATATTGTACTTCGAAGGTGTCTAAATCATCGTATTGACCTCGAAAACAGCAAAAATTGTTTTATTATATGATTAAATGATTAAAAAAAAACACTTACCTCGCCATTTTTCTAGAATTGCTGAAATCTTAGCCGAACCCAGTGAGAAACGCGGAATTTCATTGGACGGCAAAAATAAATATAATCGATCGCGTCAAATTGGAAGTTCCCGACCCATTTTTGGTCCTATGTGGAAAAAATAATTCCTTCTGTTCACCTGGAAGGTCACGTGCAGGTAAACATAACGTAGTATAATTTCTACATTGTTGGATCTCAGCCAATTAAAAAGCTAGGAATTATTCAATCATATAATAATGTTCGTTATCTTTGTCTTTCGTGATTGATTGTATATTGTTTAATGTCGACAGGGATTGCTTAATCCCCTTAGGGGCCTGATCCAACCTCTGATATATATAGGGTTTCGTGTTTACCCGGCTCTTAATTTTGCATTCTTTATAGGAGTTATGAGATTGATCGCTGTTCGTTATCTTCGCTTTTTCACATGTGCAAAATTAAGACTATGTGACTTGTTTTGTAAATTGAATAATTTGTAGATATTTTAATGTCAATTGTTGATGCTTACGAAATTACGTTCGTGGGGATTTTCTAGCTGATTTGCATAGAGCTCTAGGAAATGAATTTCAAATTTTACGTAAGATCATACACAATTTTAGAGATTGATTGATTAAATATTGTATAACATCCCTCTCGAGAATGTTTCACCCATATGGAGACGTCACCATTGCCGGTGAAGGGCCTTGGTTCGACGCTTATAGCCTTTGAGCAGGGAGATATTTTAATCGTGCCACACCTGCTGTGACACGGGACCTCGGATTTTGCGGTCTCATCCGAAGGATCACCCCATTTAGTCACCTCTTACGACAAGCAAGGGATACTGAGGACCGATTCTAACCCGGATCCCCACGGAATCAATTTTAAAGATAAAAGATAAGTAAATATGCACTTTAAGTAATGAGGAATTGTTTAAATGTACTTGTGTAGTCATCACTCATGTCAATCCTGTCCCTATTTTTCAAAGAGGAGTTTAAGAAAAAATATATAATTAACATAAACCCAAGAATTATCAAGTTATGGGTGGAGTTTTTCAAAAAATGTTTTTGCTTTAGAATATTAATGTAGTGACATATTTTGACAAAATGAGCTATTCTAAGCGTAAATGTATATGATATGTTGAAATAGTAAAATACAATCCAGACAAGGTGTTAACTTAGCAGTGTCTACATGTACATGTATGTAGATATGAATAATTGCGCTTTGATTGTTATAGAGACACAACATGAATTTGTGCATAAGTTTATGACTTTTGAGGATACTCTTCATTAAAAAAAAATCTTAATCCCAGAAACATCTGGTGCAAACCTACATAAAATCAACTCCCATCGGTACTTTCAGTACTTTGATTTTCTTCCGGATGCCCCCCCCCCCCTCTCTCTCTCTCTCTTGAAAAATTACAATGCATGCCTGGTTATTACATTTTACGTTGCTGCACATGTATATTGATTGTATGATGTAGAATTGCACCCCTTACCAAGTTTTCCTTCATTTACACAGTGTAAGGAATGGTAAACGAAATCGCAAACCAAAATGCAGAGACCAAGATTATTTTTAAGCATAGTAACTTCATCCATGAATATGTATGTATAAATGCATATATTCAGAAAAATCGCATGCATATATTGCAGGACTATATAGCATATGTGTGTTAGCGTGTCTGTAACATGCCATAATTATTGCTTGCAGACTCGAGTGTAATTTATGCATAAATATTTTCATTTCGTAGATATATACTGAAAATAAGCACTGTACGTTGGCATTTCAAATTTAAATGTATTCGATAAGATATCAGAATTTATAAATCAGTGAAATTCGTGTTGAGGTATGTAGATCATTATAACGACCATAAAACTTGCCAAGTGCTGACTTTAAACAAGACTGTTGAAACTTCTGTAACATCAATTTATTTCTCAGTAGCCTGCTTCGATTTGAAAACAGATCATACGCAAAACAAGGTCTTGCGTATCGAATCTGTTGAGATATATAAACACCATATGTAGGTGATAATGGAGTATTATTACATAAATATTGGAAGTTAATGATCGAGAATCTGAAATAATCCCGTTTGTCATAAAATTGAGTTGTTAGTTTGCCGTTAATATTTATTTTCTATAAAATGTCTGAGTACGAAACAGATGTGGAGGATTTTGTGGTGTCCTTTATGTCGTGTTCACAGGTATATATCGAGTCGACATATGAAAGAAAATGATTATAGTTGATAGATAAAATGTCGATATATCTAAATGTGCAACTGAAGGCCACAGCATGGTATTTGGTTTGTATCCGCCAATATTTCGTCTTCGAAATTTTCTAGATAGTCGTCTGCAGCTCGGAGGATCTGACGTAAGTTGTATAACGTTAACATTTTAATCTCTGTGGATGCAGTCCGAGAATTGGCGAGATTTTGCATGGGAAGTACAGTATATGATGGCAAACCAAACGACATGGCGACCTTATCCCGCATCTCCAAAACACTTCTACTGTGAAAAACTTTAGATAAGTCTTCCTTTACAGTGACTATCGTATCGATTTTGGTGAGGAGGATCAGCTGAGGAATTCCTGAACAAAGTACAAACATAAAAATAAAAATTGAACTTAGTTCAGCTTCTAAGACAAGGGACTTTTGAATTAGCCACATTACATCTTCACGCTTTCTTTGAAACATAAAGGACATAATAGAAAAGATTCTCTCTAACATATAATCCTTTATTCAAAACTCAATTCCCATACAGAAAAAAAAAATGTTTCGTAAAAATGTAAACAGTATCATATGAAATAGCGATATCGATTTTTTCCCAATTCATTGTGCTTTTAACTTCAGCTTTAATTTTCATGAGCATTATAAAACAATCATAATTATTATATTTTTCACACAAGGTACTATATGGACGAGTTCTGATTAGAGATGTCGATATACAACATACCCGAATCTCAGCATAAATAAATATCAAATTTATCGAACCAATGTTAACTGCGCAAATTTAGTTAAGATAAATCAATATAAGAAAAACTTTAGCAACTGTGGACGTGACTGTAACTTACTTCTTCCATTCATTAGTTCCTGGAGTTCTTTCACTTGTTTTTCGACATTCTGAGACATGGTTATCTCGGGTGGGTTGGACCCGTCCACCACGAATAGCACACAGTGTACGCGGTCACCAATACTGGGGTCTTTCCTGAACTTGGAATTGTCTTTACTGATAGGTGTACCTTGATTAAACTGCCGAAAAATCATCAAAACTTATTACCGAGGTAAAGACAGAGACGAAAGGTGTGCATGTGACTAGTGTGAAAGTTACGTCAGTCACTGGGATTATCGAAATCACTGGAATATTTACAAAATTCTTATGGTTCTCTTTCAAATATGTATTATTAGACATGTCATTTACTAGTAATATATATCTATTTTGCAGATTAATATTTTTAATGTATCATTAGTTATCATTCAGAAGATTATCATTATCGCTTATTCAGATGTGACTTCTGTATCTACATGTATGCCAATATAACTATTCACATAATGCTCTTAACTTCTTCATGTAAAACTTATACGGTACCAATTTTGATGCACCAGATGCGCATTTCGACAAATAATGTCTCTTCAGTAATGCTCAACCGAAATGTTTGAAATCCGAAATATCTATGAAGTTTTAGAGCTAAATATAGCCAAAAACAGCGTGCCAAAAAAATGGAGCCAAATTCTTCCAAGGATAAGAGCTATGCATGAGGGAGATAATCCTTAATTTTGAAATGAATTTCTAAATTTTATAACAGCAATTAAATATACATCCGTATCATCTAATAGTTACAAACCACGTATCCGTCCATTACGTGACCGTCCAGAATGGCCTCCACATCACGTGAGTTAATACTCTGGTCCTCTTCTAAACAGCGGCAATCTAGCATTCTAAATCGCAGATGTCGGAATGTTCTTCTCCCCTTCACTTTGTAAACGTCGAGCTGAAAGATGATTCAATGAAAGTTGCTTTTTGCACGAATTCCATCGAAAAAAAGAGATCATTTTATAACTATCAGACATATAGAAAGAAATTTTCCTGTCAATAGTTACGTATAGACGAGGAATATCCTTCATCTTACTGCTATTCATTTCCTTCACTGATTTTTCCTGTATCACATTTATCAAATCGTTTAGGCGCAGATCTTTAAACTTTTCGAGGGGGGGAGGGAGGGAGAGTTACGAAGTTTTTGGTAACTTTTCCGCCCAAGGGTGAGTTGGGGGTTGAGAAGTTCAAAATGACAAAAAAAGACCATTTTTTTTCTTTTAAAATCCTCAACAAAACAGGGAAGCTGCAACCACCTGAACTCTCCCTACCGACGCGCTACAAGTGTTGCAAATTGCAATCAATGAAAGGTGAAGATAACGAACAGTGATCAATCACATAACTCCTACAAGCAATACAAAATAAATAGTTGGGCAAACACGGACCCCTGGACACACCAGAGGTGGGATCAGGTGCCTAGGAGGAGTAAGCATCCCCTGTCGACCGGTCAGGGATCGGGACAAGGATCAAATTTTATCAGTACGATTTAGAAATATTAAGTATCAAAACCCAAAATGTGCACAATTGTATTTGAATGAATTTTAACCTAATAAAAATTGAAGCTATATATGACAAAAATACGAGATTTCCCATGTGAATGATTTCGATTATTCGAATACAAACTGATTTTGCTAAACTGGATGCAGCACAATCGGTACGTGATCTAATCGATAGCCTCCCTTTGATCACAGATTCAACGGTATTGAAGAAGCTGGATTTTCCAGAGGCGATGCGCCCCATCAACAATACATTGACGTATCGAATCTTCTTTGGACGACCCCTAAGTTCTGCCAAAGGTGTGTATTTTTCAATTTCTGTCAACAAATGCTCCAGTGACTACAACAGGAAATTCAGTTTCAAGAAATTGTTGAAGAAAGTAAAAAAGAAAGAAACTTTTAGGATACATACATGTACATAATAATAATCAAGATTGTTTTCTTTCTACACTAACAATATAGCGATGTTATGTTATATATAATGATGTCTTTAAATGAAATATTTAACGTAATCTATATGATGAAAAGTGAATATAATGAGCAGTGATCTATCTCATGAAAGGCGAAGATAACGAATAGTGATCAATGTCATAACTCCTATACAAAATAAAGAGGTGGGAAAGCAAGGACCGCTGGATATACCAGAGGTGGAATCAGGTGCCTAAGAGGAGTAAGCATCCCCTGTCGACAGGTCACACTCGCCATGAGCCCTATATCTTGATCAGGTAAACGGAGTTATCTGTAGTCAAAATCAGTGTGTCAATATAAATCCTATAAAGAATACAATATTGAGAGTATGGAAAACATGGACCCCAGATAACACCAGCGGTGAGATCAGGTGCCCAAGAGGAGTACACATCCCCTGTTGTCTTCATCCCAGGTGAGAGGAATAAATCGATTTATCTTTAACTTTCGGACATCTTTGGTCAAACGTATGTGCATAGCGCGTGCCTTCTTCACACGTGATCAGATAGAAAACCATGATGTTGATAAGTTTTGACATCTAGTTCAAATATATAGGAAAAGAGGGAGTTATAGGAACACTTCTAAATTCACCGTTTGGTTTACCGCCATACACAGTACTTCCCAAGTACAAGATCTATGATTATTCACAGATGAAAAATAGAACGTGGTGGGTGAATAAAATAATCACATGGTCAGCACCCCACTCGATTAAAAAAACACAGGTCTCGTATTTTCAAAATTATCTTCATTTATATTTCTACGATACTTTGTTTTGTGTGTATATTTTTCATTTTTTGTTGATCCTATTCCGTAGTATTGATATCTCTATTAAAATTAAATGCGAAAAATTCAGCGTATATACCTTTAAGGTTATTTAAAGTACAGCGTGTGTGTTTAAAACTGTCTCTTCGTGTCATATAATAAATTGGTAAACAGTGAAAAGATAATTGTGTATCGCTTTAAACTTTCATCTCCAATGAAATCTTTGTACTGCCTTCCGATCGGTAGATCAAATGGATGGGTCGCTAAAGGGAAACACTATATCTTAAGTCGGGCGTTTCGTATACCATATAGCTTGCTTTTAGCTGGTAAATAATTATGACTTATTTTGGCGATTTGCAAAGATTCACCAAAATAAAATTCGCTAAATTTAAATACATCAGAATACATATACATGTACATTGTATAAATGAAATGATCAGTTCATCAGAATTTAATGTTATACCTTGTAGACATAAAACCGCCAAACATGTGTCCCACCAACAAACAAAAGCAAAGAGAAAAACACGATACTTTGATCATTTGAATTTGACTCCCCTAACTTCTATTTGATTTTATGTCGGAAAATAGCAACTTGGTGGCCATGAATAGATATTCCATAAATAATTGTGACACAAGATGTCAATTCTGTGTTGAATTTATTTGGTTGATATTCTATTTACTTGCAGGTGTTCTTTCCTGAGCCTCCGTACTGCGGTAAACTTGCCACTACAAACCAATATAGATATAGTAACTATATAACAGCTATTATAACTGATACAGGAAACACATAATCACCGTCTCGTTCCATTCATAATCGTCCATTTCATGCCATGGTTGACGAAGCGTATCGGGAGAAGTTTCTTGTGGTGATTGTTCTCTACAAGCATAAGTAAAGCCTACACAAGATATTGTTCACATACAAGGAAATATAAAAATATCAATCAGATATTTTTCTCTTTGAAAATATATCAAAACGTTCAACTCTCATTGACAGCGAAAATGATACATGTAAAACTTATACGGTACCAATGTTGCATGTTAGACAAAGGTACAACTCGTGATGCAAATAAGTTTCTAACTCGACTCGAAATAATTTAGACTAATCAACTTTGCGGGCTATAACTTTCTAAAACTGGATGTTGATCGTGCCCCTTCCCCACTTTAAGCTCATTCTAGAATCTGCATTCTTATATACTCCTTTAGACCTTTCCAATTTATTTCACATGACTATTTTTTTTATTAGAATTTGGCCACGTAAAACTCTAATCCAAAAAGCAGAATGGCCCATTACCAACTCTAGTCATAGATGCCTATCCACCGACAGGTCAAAATAGTAATAGTCTAAAAGTTCGAATTTTGACCGCGTCCACTGCCCACAGGTGAATATTTTTGGTCTCTTCGTGTCACATATACATGTAGCCTATGGCATTTTTTTTACTTGTCAAGACAGTTTCATTGAAATGACACATGACATAATGCGACCAATCCCGATTTATATGGAAAAGACACGGTCAAATATTCCGGGAAAACTTGTTTTTCAATTTTTGAAGCTCTCCGAGAAAACGCGCGTACAAAATGAAAATTTTGAAGACGGAAGTCACAACATTAAAAAAATATATATCAAGTTTGATCGCTTCAGGAGCTGTAGGTCTTGAATATTTGGAGACAATCCCGAGAAAGGTCGTTCACAAAATTGTGATGAAATAGAATTGTGGTGAAAAAGAAAAATAATAAAATGAACTACTAGTTAAAAGGTCTTCATTTCAAACAGAAGACTTAAAACAAGCCAGTGAATAGAATAACATACGGATCTTTTCGTTGAAAATGAAAGACCTTGAAATAAGAAGAAAACTAGTGCTCTATCGGAGAAAGTCGTAAGAAGAGCAGATACCTTCGGAATCCATCTTACTTTTTGTACTCCATAGTTAGATCCTCCTTTGCTGGAAGTGTACGTATACAGTCTTCACTTTCTTTTATTTCCTCTCGCTTCTGATGAATATTACCAGGTAATAACGATAGAATATATATTCTGACGTCAGATAACACACGTAATTATCTGATACAGTCACACCTTGGGTTCAAAGTAACTCGAGATTAGAGAAAAAAATAGTAAATCGAAACCTTTCCTTAGTGTTGGTTTTCCATTATTATCCGTACTATTTAGTTCCAACATCACGTGACAATTAAATCACATTATATAGATAAAGGAAATGACGAAAAACGCGCGATCTTTGCATAGTGGCAAGGATGCCAATGAAAACATATGACTTGAAAACTTAGTAACAGTGTTAAAGTAAATTGAGATATGATAGTTTGCAGTCAATACTAATATTACGTACAGTGAGTATGCATGCTTGGCCTGTCTGCATTACGTTTCACCAGATAGGACACGTCTGGAGTTACATTTGAGGTTGTTCAACTTTTCCGTTATCCCCATGTAAATTGTTCCTTACTGACAAATAAGTTGATGGTGCAGGGGTTTCAACAGACTCATCAGCATTTTACAAATTCTATGGTCACTATATCGATCTAGTTTGCCAATACAACTTATCATTGGGTCAAATGCTATCTGATGTGGTTCATACCGAATGTTAGGCCGTTCTTGGCGCACTGATTATGTGTAAGGATAAATCTGTTTACCTGATCAAGATATAGGGCTCACGGTGAGTGTGATCGGTCGACAGGGAATGCTTACTCCTCCTAGGCACCTGGTCCCATCTCTGGTATATCCAGGGGTCTCTGTTTTCCCAACTATCTATTTTGTATTGCTTATAGGAGTTATGAGATTGATCGCTGTTCGTTATCTTCAACTTTCACAACGTGTATCTGTAAAACAGTTGTTGTACCCTTGGTTTGTTTATTTTCCTGTGAAATTCAGTATGTATTGTATTAAATCACGATATAATCCGAAGGTTAAAGGAATGAGAGAGGAATTCATGTGATCTAATTGTAGTGACTATTGATTCTGTCAATCGAATACCTGATTATTATGTCTACAAAGAAAACCCCAATTTCTTGGATTCATTATCAAACATTGTAAAAAAAAAAAAAAAAAAATCTTGTAAAAGGCGTTGACAGAATCTTGTAAAAGGCGTTGACAGATATGAAGCTTGTGTACCGCACCCTCTCGTGAAAGAATATTCCCCTTAGTATGTTCATAACAATTGCCAAAATTTAAAGAATAGAAAGAAAACACACTGACAATAATGCCATGCATGAGTATCCATTGAACAAATAGTAAAAATGAAATATTTATTAAAATCTGTTCGATTCATAAATAAATGCAAACGGTAATTATATAGTTCGCATTATATACCAGATTTTCGCTACCACGGAGTTACAAACTGCAAACTGCAAAAGGTACAGAAAATGACCAGTGATCAATCCCGTTAATCCCATAAAGAACACAAAATTATGAGTAGGATAAACACGACCTCTGGACATATCGTGAGTGGAATCAGGTGCTTAGGAGGAATAAGCATTCCCTGAGGTGTATGAATGGCAATGTTGGTAATTTCGTTTTAGCCTTGGAGTATGGAATTGTGGGTTTTTCACGAGTACTCATTTTTTGTGGATGATTATCACAACAATCAAGGGAAATTGGTTTCCATGAATTTGAATGATTCCACGGCGTTCAGATGGGATTGCAAGGGATAATGCATTGTTTTGAACAACATGTTACATTCCGGATGTTTTCTTTAACATTCTTATAGATTGTAACAATAAAAGAAATGGCATTTCAGCTAGCCCACGGACAAAAAGGTACAAAAATTAATTCCGGGAAAAACTAAGGTGATCCATAAAAATACTGCCAACATCAATTAGTTACTAAAAACGATACTAAGAAACTTGTACCGGTATACTATTCATTTTCGTAATTTGTTCTCAAAAAACGAGATATTTCTTAAAAACACTAGAAAGACTGCTTTGTCAAATGATTTTTTAGAAATAAAGGAAAATTCTTTAGACATTTTGTGAAAATCAGGTATATTAATTACACAAGCTACCTGAATTAGATGGACATATATCATGATACTGAGTTCAAAGTAGCAAAAATAAACATGTCAGTGCATTCACACAGTCATGTAATCTACTATATTTACATTCACTGGATGTTTTCTCTTATATTTGTTTTGAAACTGACATTGTTTTCATCATACATTGAATACATGTTTGTTGCAAACTAGTTCGATCTGGGTTTTTAGTACCACCTGTCTACATAATCATTACCAAATATCGAGCGTCATCAAGGTCAAACGTTCAACATAACAAATATATAAAAACCATGTAATATTTTAGATCTTAATTCTAGTATATATTTTTAAGAAATACATAAGAATATAAATATAAGCAATGAAATATATTTCTTTGTTGTTTCATTGGGTGACGAAGGTAGCAATCATTGCATAATTTTACTTTCTGCAATGCTAGCTGCCTTTGTCACCCGATGAAACAATAAAGAAAACATTTTATTGTTTAAGACAACATCCAGTCCAATATCATTGAATATGTATCAAATAAACAAGTTTCATAGTCAGCATACTATTGATTAGAATTAGTACTAAATTTTCATATTCGTTTTCCATTTTTGACAGATCAGGAAAAATGTTTTAACTGGAGGATGAAGATAAGAAATGAAATATTCAATGAAAAGTACACGTACATTTTCCAAATTTTTGTACCTTTTACTCATGCTAATTAACGAGAACTGACGTGTACGAACTACCGATATAATTTTCTTTCATTTAATGCCACTTTCAATAATCGTTTTAATTCAAAATCTGATCATTTTCCAACAGATAGATATACGTTTTGGATCACCAAAGGACAATAACGTATATGGCTTGCAAGTACATGAACTTACGTTAAACAAACCTAAACCAGAACGGAATATATTACAGGTATTTGCAAACTTGTAAAAGTATTTGAACCTCTTCTTATTTTTGTTTAACTTTGATAAATATTAATATGTATATATGTACATTGTAGAATAGTCACATAGGATGTCTGTTTCGTGTTGAATTTAGTTTGTTGACATTTGCTTTCTTGCAGGTCCCATCTCTGTATACTCTATGAGTTTCGTACGGTAGTATAAATGCTCATCTAAACCAATATAGACATAGACAAATTTTGTTATTCATCATAGAAAGGATGAATCCTTTTAATAAAATCCAACTACATGTAGAGAAAGCGCGAATCGCTAGAAACACCAGAGGTGGGTTTAGGTACCTATGAGGAGTAAATATACCATGTTTATCGGCCACACTCGCTGTAAACCCTATATCGTGATCAGGTAAACGGAGTAATCCGTAGTTAATTCAGTATGTAAAGAATAGCCTGACAATTGGTATAAAACACGTCCTACAGTATTTGACCCAATGACAGGCTGTATTTGCAGATAAGACCATCATAAAGACCATAGAAATTGTAAATCGCTGACCATGATCAAGACTGTTAAAACCCTTGTTACATTAACGCATTTCTCAGTA
Source organism: Ostrea edulis (assembly GCF_947568905.1). Lineage (NCBI taxonomy): Eukaryota > Metazoa > Mollusca > Bivalvia > Ostreida > Ostreidae > Ostrea > Ostrea edulis. The sequence goes on from NC_079168.1 coordinate 31,905,628, forward strand.
ACCTGTGTTCATATTAAATTGATCATACGCAGAACGTGCCCTCGCGTATTGAAGATATATAAACACCATACACAGGTTATAATGAAATACTACATAAGTATGGGGAGTTGGAGATGGAAAAACTGAAGTCACACAGTTTGTCATTAAGTTGATTTTTTAATTTAACGTTAGCATCTTTTTTAAGTAAAATATTCAAATATGAACCAGTTGTGGAAAACTGTGGTATCTTTTATTTTGAGTTTAGTGGTACATATGAAAATAAAGTGCATCGCCACAGCACATGATACGCCCGTCAATCATTATTTAATTATCACAAAACAGAGAAGAATGGATGAAAGAAAATCATGTCAAACTTTAATAGTAAAAAGATCTAAAATTATTTTTCCATTCATAATGCTATATGTACTTCTCTCTGCTGTAGTTTTTTAATGAAAACAAATAGTGCATTTTTATATTTTTTCAACTAGTAGTTTTGGATTTAAACAAATGCCAAATCTGCAGCTTTGCTCATTGTATATCTTTTTATTGCCACATCTTAATAAAACATCAAATTACTTATCATTAAAATATGCCTATATACATATTGCAACCATCTGTTCATCTTACTCAGAAATGACACTCTGCATGTTGGTTGCTAAGAAAAAAAATTAAAAAATAATATTGTATAATGTCAAATTAATTTTGATAACTTCATTTTGAAAATAAAGGCTAGCCACCAAGACAGATCACTACTAATTAAGAGGCTTAGATTCCTTCTGCCCAATTCCCTAGAGATATAGATAACACCTGCTTGATCAGAGATGCTCTACCAGAAGTGATTAAGACAGTCTTCTTACACTAAACCCATTAATTAATCTTATCAAAATGCCCTTTGCATGCTACCCCCATGGGACAAGTGGAATTTCTCTTGTTACTGTTAGAAACAAAAGAAACATTATAAAGGCTTAAAAACCTGTACAGTATATCTTTAAAAATATGTATTTTCTTGATGTAACATTTTTGAATAAGGTTACTAAAAAACCATTAGATCAGAAGGGATTGTACCCATTAAAACATACATTTTTTTTTTAAAAATCACCTTAATTAAATGTCACAGTGACCCTAAAGTACGATGTGACACACCTTCTACCTAAGATGCATTATTTGACCAAGTTTGGTGATTCTAGGTTTCATAGTTTTCAAGTTATGAGTCGGACAGGGTTTTGCCATATTTGGTCATATCTTCTTAATTAAAAGTCACAGCGACCTGGTTTTAATGTGCGACACACCTTCTACCCAAGATGCATCATCTGACAAAGTTTGATTATTCTAGGCCTCATAGTATTTAAGTTATGAGCCGGACACGAAAAAGCTAACAGACGGACGGACAGACGGACGGACATGAAGGCCATAACATAATACGTTCCGTCCTAAGACGGGCGTATAATAAACATTGTGAATACATAAAATATCGTCGATATATCTAAATGAGGAATTGGATCTTTTAAATGAATTCTGTCTCATAAGAATATAACAACAGCTCGGCTAATATAGGAGCACAATTGGTGCTCATGGGAAATCCAACAGACTCTATTGGAAGGCTTGATCTCAATAGACCACGTAGATATCGTTGATGAAGAACTCCAGAATCTTTTCAATATCAATCTCAGAATACTTAATCAGAGTGTCGTTTAACAAAGCAATTTTTGAATGACAGATCACAAGGTATGAAATAATGAATATTTGCGTGTTCCATTTTTATTGAAGAGCAGCTTTCTACGACGTCAAAATGTCTAGTCTTTAATCTATCGTGAGGAATGGTCGTGTAAAACCATTTCCTGGGTCTAGCAATGTATCTATGTTTGCAAGGGTTTTTATGAAGTTTAGCAATCCAGTACACGCATAGTACAGTAACTCGTGTCCATTCGGTCAGTTGACTGCGATATTTAATGTGTTTAAAACAGAAGCATAATTTTGAAGAATTTCTCAGAGGAGAAGTTGGATCACCAAATGTGAAATTAGCTACATTTGTTTAAAATACAGATGTAATAATGGGTCTTACTTGATTGGCTGTTTTTGTTTTACGTCTCTTTTGTGACGTAAGTAGCTGTAGATGAGATATTCTTGGCCATTGTAACAGTTAGGGTTCTTTAAAGTACCAAAATAAGCCTGTCGCGACGCGAGACCTACATTTCAAGGTCATGTTTGATCAAGCCATGGGGCTCACGGCGGGTGTGACCGGTCGACAGTGGATGCTTACTCCTCCTACACACCTGATCCCATCTCTGGTATATCCAGGGGTCTGTGTTTGCGCAACTCTCAATTTTGTATTGTTTATAGGAGTTATGAGATTGATAACTGTTCCTTATCTTCACCTTTCGTAGCAGTGAGCAATCTAATGAATTCTATCTGGAATATAAAATTCAGAGAAGTGCAGATTCCCGTAAACATTAATGAAAGGCGAAGATGATGAACAGTGATCAGTCTCACAACTCCTAAAAGCAACACAAAATAAATATATCTATTTTGTATTCCTTATAGCATTTATGAGATTGATCACTGTTCGTTATCTTCAGGTATCAAATCGACATATGAATGAAAAATAGTATTGTTAATACTTGCATTGTAGATAAAACATCTTCACCCTTTTCCTTACTGATACGAAATATTACTTTTCGTAAATATCTCTAACTAGCTAACTATATACATTTACACCATGCTTGTAAACTATGTGACCCAAATAATAATTTACGTCTAAATATTTACACTGTTCGTTATCTGTACCTTTCATTGAAAAGGCTAGATACTCCAACAAGTATTTACCGCGTTCCCGTACATCACGTGATGTGAAACCTCAGATAGTGAGGAGGAGCGTTATCGCTGATATCGCCTGCCACAGTATCATAGATCCACAGCATTCCATATAAACTATGTAGGATTATACGGGTTATGTAAGTATTACTCAAACATCAATAATGCAACCGCAATGTTGACATAAGATTTAAGAATACACGAAATGGAATCTAGTGTGGAAGAGGGCCAACTTGTTTGTGCATCGCCATGTTTCTTTACATGTGTATCGATCTCGGAATGCAGATGACTGATATATATTAAATGACAAATATTTATCAGTCATTTGTGTAAAAACAAATGCAATAATTATATATTAATTTTATTGAATATAAGATTGAATTATCAGATATCGACTCCTATGCTGTATTAGCAAAACACAAAGTGCAAGTGGGATGTGTATCAATGTTCTTATAATCATTTATTACGTATTAAAGTACATGTATAAAACCGAGAATAATGACCGCGGCATCCCTTTGATGTTTTCAATAACCGTGGTCGAATATGAGATTAACTACTATTCGTTATCTTCACTTTGTGATTTCAGTGTCAGAAAGGTGGAGAAATCCTTGCAGTGAGCAACAACCAAGAGTAAAAATTAAGACAAACCTTAATTTTCATTTATTTTGTATTGGAATTCAGTATCCGATGTTCATTTTGGACGAATATTAGAAATCATGAAAGATGACGATAACGAACATTGATCAATCTCATAACTCCTATAAGCAATACAAAATAGATAAATAAGGAATAATAAATCCTACTGCTTACTGCTTGTACGATCAAATTAGTTATTGGTGTATTGTAGTATCACTAGGAATCATGGTAGAATATTAAACATCTGTAGCATGTATCAGGAATGATAGGCTAACCACAAGAAAGGAACGCCACTGATGACGATGTACATACGCTTATTCATAACTAACTAATGCACTCAGTTATAAAATTCTGTCGTCTCTTGGGTAAAATTGTGTGAAGATCAGGGTTTCCGTCTTATACCATCTAGCTACATCTACAGGTACTACTATTTTTATCACTTTTTAAAAAGATGTCTTATTTCAATTATCTTCTTTTCTTCAAAAACTGTAATATCAAAAAAAGGTCAACATGTCAGATAATTACATGAAAATTCACATTCATCACACATCCACTCTTTTACACGTGTATTGTCATATTTTATATCAAAGTACCCTATCAGATCTAAGGGTCTTCTTTAAACAGAAGTAATTGTAGCAGCTGGACAATTAACCATGAAGTTTATGTATTTCTCTATTGCTCTGATATATAATTCTGAACTAATCGCGATTGGATTTCACTTGCGCTCCTTTATAGATATCCGCCATTATTTCATCCTCAAAATTTTCAAGGTAGTCGTCGGCAGCATGTAAGGCTTGACACAAGTTATATAGAGTCAAGATCTTGAGATCTGTGGAGACGGTTCGAGAATTTGCGATATTCTGCATAGGAAGCACGGTATAGGGTGGCAAACCCAATGACATGGCGACCTTTTCCCGCATTTCCTGAACGCTTTTACTGCGAATCAATTTCGATACATCGCCTTTGATGGTGGACAATATATCCATTTTGGTGAGGAGAATCAGCTGTGGAATTTCTGAATAGAATAAAAAAAGAACATAAATAAAAAAAATATTTTCACAGGGGCATATGCAGCCAAAGTCGTGTATACTGAATAGAACCTAAATAACTGAAACAGTTTTACATAAGATTTAAGAAGAAATATTTAATATATAACATAAAAAATTTCACTTTATCAGGATATCCAACCTCGCATTGTGTCAAATGCTGTCTGACGTGTTTCATACCGATTGTTAAGCCGTTCTTGGCACACTGATTTGACTGCGGATAACTCCGTTTACCTGATCAGGATATGGGGCTCACGGCGGGTGTGACCGGTCAACAGGGGATGCTTACTCCTCCTAGGCACCTGATCCCACCTCTGGTGTGTCCAGGGGTCCGTGTTTGCCCAACTATCTATTTTGTATTGCTTGTAGGAGTTATGAGATTGATCACTGTTCGTTCTCTTCACCTTCCACTTCCGTCCCTACCCGGGTTTGAACTAACGACCTGCGGAACCAAATCTCCTCGCAGCATGTAACCAGCGCGCTAGACCGCTCGACCATCTAGGCAAGTCTAAAAAACTTGCTTTCGATGACGATGGAATTCTCGCCACGCTGTCACACGCTACACGGTCATTGAGAATGGAAATGGGATACAGTTTAAGAGGATCATACATGATACATGTATATATATATATACATATATACTACTCAAAATTTGATAAGGATCATAGATATTGTTCTGTTTAAAAAATCAAAATTTGATAAGGATCATAGATATTTTTCTGTTTAAAAATCAATAACTGCATAACTGGCAATACTGCGTCCAAGTGAAATCAAAAACGTCTTTAACAAACTTGCACGTTCATTTCATGCCATGGGAAATGCGTTTCTCATCACAGTTTATGCTTTTGCTACCATTGCACGATTTTCACTCAGGCATCGGTGTCTGATTCTTTCTAAAATTTCAAACTCACTTGAGTGTTTACACTAAGTTTATCAACACAATGCCCCCTCAACGTGTAAGGCGTCGCCTGACGACAGAACAACTGGGCAGATGTATTGGAATGCTTGACGCTGGCTATTCACAACGTGACGTTGCAAATGCACTAAACTTCAGCCAGAGCGTTGTAAACAGGGCCTGGAACCGACAGCAAACTTTTGGTACAGCAGCACACCGACATGGAAGTGGTCGTCAGAGGTCGACAACCCAACGCCAAGACCATTTTGTGGCTCTTCAGACACGACACCATCCCTTCTGGACAGCAACCAGCTTACGTAACCACCTCCTGAACGCCTCGGGGGTGAATGTGTCCACTCAGACGATACGGAATCGGCTTCACAATGCAGGTCGCAACTCGAGAAGGGCATGTGTTCGAGTCCCTCTGGCTGTTCGACACCGGCGGGAGCGATTGGACTGGGCTGAAGATCATGTCACTTGGACACAGAACGATTGGGTTCAAGTTCTGTTCACCGATGAGTCCAGGTATTGTTTGGACTTTACAGGCAGGAGGCACCGAGTGTGGCGACGACAACGTGAACGTTTCCATGATGCCAACATCAGTTAACATAACCGTTATGGTGGTGGTTCCATCATGGTCTGGGGTGGAATCAGCAGGGATGAAAGAACAGATCTTCATGTCCTGGAGAGAGGAACAATGACGGGGGTGCGGTACCAGGATGAGATCCTCGATGTTTACGTCAGACCCTACGCTGGTGCTGTTGGCCCTGAGTTCATCCTGATGGATGATAACGCCCGTCCTCATCGCGCCTGGGTGGTGGAGCAGTACCTTCAGCAGGAGACAATTGTCCGTATGGACTGGCCAGCGCGCTCGCCGGATTTGAACCTGATTGAGCATGTATGGAACATGCTGCAGGTTGCCCTTTCACGCCGTAAAGCACAACCCACGACTTTGGCAAAGTTCGGAAACGCCTTCGTGGAAGAGTGGAACAACCTTCCCATTGGAAACATCCGGGTGCTTATTGACAGCATGGCTCGACGTTGGCAAGCCGTCATTGATGCAACGGGAGGTCATACCCTGTATTGACACTTCATCGACTAAATCTAATGATGGACTATCCCCAAAAACTGTGTAATTCTTTCTCTGGTTTGCTGTTAACTTTTTGTAATGAAAAGCCTTTTGGTGTTGTTATCAGATTTTAAGCATTCCGTATTGATAAAAGTTCATGCCGTTCATGAATTTTCATTCATAACCTGAGTAAACACGTTTCTGAGTCAAATTTATGTCTTTTGTTATGTTAGTGGTAAATCACACACATATAACCTAGTGATCCTTATCAAATTTTGAGTAGTATATATATATATATATATATATATATATATATATATATATATATGACAAACGACTTGAACACTTCGATAAGTCCCGTCCCGTTCGAATATAGATAAAGGATCGGGCGAACACGGACCCCTGGACGCACCAGAGGTATCCAAGGTGGGATCAGGTGCCTAGGAGGAGCGAGCCCGATAAGATAAGTCATACGATGATTTAAATTCACCACTTAATGTATAAGAATATAAAGATTAATTGCAAGAACCCTGACCAACATAAAAACAAGTTCGACCAATACATGGCATACTCTTCTTCTGATGTATAGTATTGAAAATGACTATCGGTGCTCTGAGCTGCTTTTTCATAGGTGTTTAGAATAATGGATATGATTTAAAAACTCAAGGCCGAAACGAAGTTAGATGAACTGTGCTTGAATTACTGTTTCAAAAGACAGAAATAAATGAAAAGATTCAATAATGGTACGATTTAGAAACACAAGGTCGACACTGAAGGTCGAAACGAAGTAAACTGAGTTACACGTTGAAACACTGTTTTGGAAGACAAATTTATGTGAAAGACACTGGGAATAATACAATTCCAGATTCTTTCCTGTAAATTTGTCTTCTAAATCATTCTGTACTTACTTTTTCTGTTCATCATTTCCTGGAATTCTTTAATTTGCTTCTCAACATTTTGAGACATTGTTATCTCGGGAGGAATGGAACCATCAATTACAAAAAGCACACAATGTACACGATCCGCCATATTTGGATCTTTCCTGAATTTAATACAGTCTTTGGTTATGGGTGTACTTTGGTTAAACTGAAACGAACGAAAGAAAATAAAAGAATTTGAAAAGTTGAAAAGAAATTAAATTCTCTGTATATCTGTGACAATTTATTTGTTGTTGGTTTTTGGGTTGTTGTTTTTGTTGGTTTTGTTTTGGTACTATGCATATATAACTGACATCACAGTGCGACTGTTCGATTCCAGTCACGAACAGATCACGATATCTTAAAATTAACTGTTATTCTAATGAATATTTTCTAAAAAAAAAAAATTAATATTACTGATCACAGTAGAATAATTTGATATAAATGTATGACAAATTGTGATCTATCAATATATACAGAAAGTCTATCATATCTCGGGTTTGCATGTTAACCTTGTAACATTAGCATCTGAATTCATGTACTACAATAAATTAAATTAGATGATATTTCGTAAAAATGCGCATCTCTTCAGTCTGACTGACTGAGCATTCAGTTCCAATATTATTGTGCCAGGGGTCCGTGTTTGCCCAACTATCTATTTTGTATTGCTTGTAGGAGTTATGAGATTGATCACTGTTCGTTATCTTCACCTTGCATGTGCCATAGTCAACTTCCATATTCTATTCAGCAACATTCCATTATCACCTGTATGTGGTGTTGGTTAACTTTCCCATTCAAAGAATGCTTCAGTAAAAAAATCATGCTATATATACAACGGTACTTGAAATCTCACGTAAATACATGTACAAGTTTTTATATAATAATCTCATTTTTTTAAAAAATAGATATGATGACTGTGTGTGCATATGTTTGTAGCTGTGTGAATGTGCACGTATATATGTCTTTATATTTAGATATATATATATATATATATATATATATATATATATATATACGCATCTCTCTCTCTCTCTCTCTCTCTCTCTCTCTCTCTGTATGTGCGTTTAAATAAAACAAACCACGTAATCGTGCAACACATGCCCATCCAGAATGGCTTCAACATCCCGAGAGTTGAGACTTTGTTCCTCTTCCAATCCGCGACAATCATACAAGCGAAAGTTTAAAGGTTGCTGCTTAGAAGTCTTCAGCTTGTAAATATCGAGCTGAAATTTGAAGATAATTCAATGAGATTTCATTCTGCTACATTTTGCTTCGCAGGAGATTAAAAGAGGTATGTTCACTCGAGATTAATAATGTGGCGGATTTAAAAAAAAGTATTGCTTAATTGCTTCTTATTACATTTAATGTTGAATCACCTACTGTCATTTATGTTTGAGTATTTTTCATGTTTAGATGTGGTTGACATATTCCACATATTTTGTATCAAACAGGAAGTACCATCTCTGTTTTCACTCTTTACTAAGTGAGTACGTATCTATTTCCTGATTGGATATGTCAGGATAGTTTCTTTGATTGGCTTAAGTTACTGAATAAAATTCAGGGTATACAAGACAGCGTTTGTTCATTCATTTTCCCTTCTATTGTTCCAAGTAAATAAACCTCAATGTTTTAAAGCTCTGAATAGTTACAAGCAAAGAATAAGCATGGTTTTGGTTAGGATGGGAGTTAGGAACCGCTAAAACATCAAAGTTAAAAGCAGATATTTCAAATATTTTTGATAGGGCATTAGTAGAATTTATAATGTAATATTTAGTTTCTCATGTCCCCTTACCACGTCCTGTTTCAGGGTATTGTGGATAACAGCAGGAGGTTTTATTCTTAATATCATATGCTTTTTCAGGATCAAACATTTTTATACAGTTTATCTCAATGGGCATTCGATCACCTGAATTACTGTCTGATGTCCTGGTCCGGGTTACGATAATAACAACACACTTGTTTTAGTGAAAAAAGCGCTGATCTTCATGAATTTTTGATACGAGAAATAACTACTTCAAGAAAAGCAGCATAGAATCAACAATGCAAAACCTCTTTTTTTCGAAACGATAGATTTTATAGTAGATTTTCTTGAACACATTCATTTTAGGGTTGTTGGGTTTTTTTTCCGGAATCCCCTCTATCATATTGTTTTAAAAATGTATATTTGCAATTCCTTCATAATCCGCGAACTATAGAAAAAAATTCTTTTCTGTAAATATCATTATATATATATGTAGCTACTGGACATGCATTATAACCGCCGTGCTTCCCGTTTTGTATACATCAGTCTTGCTTCTTTCTATAAATAATGAAACGTGAGAATTAAAATAGCAATTATAATGGGTCTCTTTGATCTCTTTGAATTAAGAAAATCTGCGTTTAGTCAAACATATGCAGCATAAACGCAGATCCTGTAGGGAATGAAAGGTGAAGATAACAAACAGTGATCAATTTCATAACTCCTATAGGAAATACAAAATAGATAGTTTGGCAAACACTGTTTAAAAAGAATCTGATTCTTTCCCAATTTTGAAATTACTTTCGGTGAAATCAGTGACTTTTCCTTCATAGTCTAGCTTACTGATCCGATTGTGTCTCAAGATGAAGGCAGGTCAGTGATTCTTTCACTAAGTGTGTTGTTATCATTGTAAATAATTTATTTAAGGTATTCCATGTATAATGAAAGGATAATGAACAATTTTGAAGGATTTAGATCAACATAAAAAATTATTGTTAAATAATGATGAAAGTGAACCAGATGAAATCCACATAGCTGGTAAATGATTAGAAGCTGACCTTTTTGCACTTAAGACTTTTTGGAAGAGTTGTCTGCCCTTTGTGAAAATAAGAACAATCTGATTTTCTAAAAATGTGTGTGGTCAATGATGAATTTTATTTCATATTTTCATAAAAAGAAAGTGTATGTAACTTTCTACCAAGAGATTATTATGAAAATATAATTTGTTTTTAAACTATTGTAATAAAACATGCTTTTCCCATATACTTCAATGTTAAATTCTAGGTGAAATAAATCAAGCAGTAAACAAAATTTTGAAAATTCCTATGGTAGATTTTTTTTTTTTTTTTTGATGAACCCTTCAAAATGATATCATGGTTACAAATATTCCACCATCCATTTATTAGATATGAAATATGGTCATTATACATTGAATACCTTAAGAAGGTTATCGGTGACCTTACTGATTATTACGCCATACATCGCAGATGTAACGCGATCGAGTATGAAGATATATCTTTCAAAAGATATTAATTCTTACCAATTTTATACAATCTATAGTGAGTTGGAGGAGTTTATGCATTATAAAGCAATTCATAATAATATGTTTTTCTATCAGAAAACGCTCCGTTTTACAAACGGAACTAAAATCTGACTGATATAGACTTATTTTTTAAATAATGATTAGAATTGTAATAGCGATATATTTTCAACCTGTCCATAAAGATGCAAACCGATTTTGTTAAGCTGGAGCCTGAACATCCGGCACGTGATCTAATTGACAACCTCCCTTTGAGAACGGAGTCCACGGTGTTGACAAAGCTGGATTTCCCGGAGGATATTCGTCCCATCAGCAGAAAGTTGACATTCGGAATCTTCTCTGAGGGAATATCGTTCTGTTTTATAGGAGTATAACCTTCTACCTCTTTTAGAAGCCGTTCCATACCCTTGAAAATACGAGAGAGAAAAATCAAACTTTATATAACGAGACAATCAGAGAGATGATACCTTGTCTAACATCTTATAATACAAACTATGCTAACTGTAATTAACTAACGACAGTAAGGGTATGGTTTTCCTGGCATGCAAAGACCGATAACTCCTGAACCACTATATAAAAGACTCCATTCATGCTATTTTTTTTCTCAGATCACAAAAAAATTAATGTTTATGTATGCTTACAGATTAAACAGCATATTTGATTTTGCTTCGTTTATGTAAAATGATAAACATAGTTTTTTTTTTAAATTCTTGTTGTCTAATATCTAAGTAGGTGATGGCCTGCTGTTTGTAGTTAGACCTATTTGTAATATATTAGGACTTGGCTAACGTTCAGTGTGTTTGAAGACAAATGTGTGTTAGGAACATCATCGAGGGGGGTAGGGTATCATTGTCTTCATCAACCAATACTGCCTGAAAAAAAACTTTCCCTAGCCTCCCATTTGTTCAGTCGTGAGGGAATATTCATTCACTTATACTTTCGAAAATAGTGGCCCGGGGGGGGGGGGGGGGGGGGCAGTCCCCCAATTCATCTTTATTTGCATATAAAACAACAGAAATTGATCATTGTCAATGACGTTAGGGGCAGCCCCTGGCTTCTCTTGATTCTACGTTCATGATGCACAATGTCTCGGTGACCAAATCTCTGCTGGGAATCAGCTGGAGTGAAGGGGATGAAATGGTTTAAAATGGTGGAAAATTGTATTCGGGTGGGGTCTACCTTATGTGGACAGTGTGTTTACATACTTTGTTTAACTCTTATCTACGGTCTCTGTGGATTGATTGGAATAACCACATTAACACACACCTACACACACACACACACACACACACACATATGAGGAAATTATGTAGGCCTAAATCGAATTTCATACAGACACACCCCTTCCGCATAAATAGTCTCTGCGTTTTAAATGTCTACAATAAAAAAGATTGTCTTCGTGTAAACAAACTATGAATGGTTGGTTTAGAGGAAGAGAACCATTTATCATTATAGATATTTAAAACGTGTATACCACGTCTATGTTACACTGAGATGTACCACAAGTTAATACCTCTCTCAAATAACTAAACATTACATGCATAAACTTTCTGTTAAAGGTACTGTTTATGTAATTGTGTATGCTGCTTTGGGTAGAAGTGGACATTTTACATCGAACATTTGTCCTACAGCACCGTCTCTTTCTACCCTCTGCAGCAGATTATAATCTACAGACACAGTCTTATTACGTTTTATGCATTTGTGGATAGAGGTATTTTGCATTTTTTAAATTAACAGTTATTTAGATATGCAATTGCAAGTTATGTTTTGTGCTTGTTTTGTTAGGTTAGTATTGTATGTGTTGCTCGGGGTGAAAGTGTATATTTCACTACTGAAATAACTTTCCCATATAGCACCGTCTCTGGCTAACTTTTGCATCATATTACAATGTATAACTGACAATGCAACATGCGTTACATACGCATTTCCATTTCAGCAGAGTCTGTAATCAACATATGACACGCCCATATCCATGAGTATGTCCATTGCATATGTGAACATTATATTTGTGTACTGGAACTGTATTGGGATTTGAATCATATATGCTGAGCGTTATGTCAGTTTTGGGCCCTAATTTGGATTAAATATTATATATATATATATATATATATATATATATATATATATATATATATATAACAACCTTAGGCCCCTATTGACTTCTTAGGCCCCAGTCGGAGGTTCTCGTTGCTAAATATTCTTACACAAGATTCTAGAAAAAAAAATCAAGTGACAGATAGTCAGTAGGTAGACAGGAAAAGTAACGAAAACGAAAGTACATATGTTCCAAGTAAAATATTCAGATAACCTTTTCATTCCATTCGGAAACGTCCAGTTCGTGCCATGGTTCACTGGCAATGTCAGATTGGTCAGGTGGCTGTTTCTGCTCGTCTTCCTTTTTATCCGATGTAGATGTAGATGGTTCTTTATCTGGATATACTTCTTGTGCAGTTGTGGCCATGTTCCCCGTGTGTTGTGTACTCTAGTATTTGGCACAATGTGAAAATTTCAAAAAGGACAAATTACGTACGCCAGTATTTAAGAAATGAAACATGATTTAATTCATATTATTTGCAAGCCATATTTTAATTATCTATGATCTCAATTACAATGTGCTAATTATACGTACCACTTGTTATGCATAAGACCTTTCTAAGCGAGGAGACAGAGAATCTATTTATAGAAAATTGGATTTTGTTTATACTTCTTTCGGTTTCATAGTGACGGTTGTCACGTCCTCAAGGAAAATCACAAACTATGGAACGCCAGATGTCTCATAAATTACATCTATTATGTACCATAAATTAAAGAGAAAGAAAGATATGCAAAAGGTGAGGATGATGGACAGTAATAAATTCCATAGCTTCAAAACTACTACAAGCAAATTGTAATGTTTCAAACTAGTGAGATCTTCAAAACGCAATTTTTCTAAAGCAGCAGTTAACTGGACCCATCTGGATGAGAGCAAAAACAGGAGGCTGATTCTATGTATATATATATATATATAGAGAGAGAGAGAGAGAGAGAGAGAGAGAGTGTGTGTGTGTGTGTGTGTGTGTGTGTGTGTGTGTGTGTGTGTGTGTGTGTGTGTGTGTGTGTGTGTGTGTGTGCGTGCGTGCGTGTGTGTGTGTGAGAGAGAGAGAGAGAGAGATCCATAAGCGATAACAGGGAAAACACCGACCATTGGAGGTCGAATCAAGTCTCTAGGAGGAGTAAACATCCCCTGTCGATTATTCAAATCCATGGTGAGCCCCTGTATTTTCTTCTTTTTAAAAATCTTTTTATACAAACTGTATATTTCACAATTCAAATATGCATAACAAGATCATGTAGGGATACATACATTTAGGGAGAAAAAGATATAATAGACTGAACTATATGATTATCCACCACAGGCTTTTTAAACCACCGCGGGTCATGAATGCAAGGTGAAGATAACGAACAGTGATCAATCTCATAACTCCTACAAGCAATACAAAATAGATAGTTGGGCAAACACGGACCCCTGGACACACCAGAGGTGGGATCAGGTGCCTAGGAGGAGTAAGCATCCCCTGTTGACCGGTCATACCCGCCGTGAGCCCCATATCTTGATCAGGTAAACGGAGTTATCCGCAGTCAAATCAGTGTGCCAAGAACGGCTTAACAATCGGTATGAAACACGTCAGAGAGATATTCCTTCCGAATCACACTGCCAGTTCCTTAACCTCAAATTTACTAAGAAAATAATAGATGTCGTCAACATAAGCAACATTCTCCGTCATAAAATAGCTCAGTCGTGTATTCCAACATATATCTACGTTCAAGTCTACACCCTGTATTTCCTACAAATGTACTTTCACTATTGCATCCAAATTTTTCAATTATCAACAAACTTTACCGTGCCTAGATATAGATCATCTTATACTTAATCCACCTACGTGTTCTTGTTCTTTCAACTATAGTCCAGCTAGACATGTCATTAAGGTGATGTTGATATAGGTGAAAATGAGGACCTCATATCACTTATTATAAAAGGTCCTAAATACAAAGAACATGGGTCTTTCAATTGGCGACAGAACTTCATTTCTGTTCTGAATTATGTAGATGATTATGCCAGATGATCGGCTAAATATGAAAAAAGAACTTGATACCTTGTCAGAATGAATCAAAGGTATAAGAGGAATATTAAAATCCCGTATTAGACACATCAAAAACAAAAGTGAGTACCATCTATCCTTCTTTGTTTAGTAAACCAGAAGTGATCAAAGAATTAGATAGGTTACACGAGGAATGTTTTGTTTCCAGTTGACAAAGTTTGAAACAGCATTGCCTTTGTTTGTAGGGCTCATTGTTACAACTGTATTTTAAACGCACTTGGCATTAATTCTACATTTGGTAATCGTAATTATACTCCAACTGCCCTTTTCAAAAGATGAAATTCTTCAAAACCATGCTATCCCGTGGGGATCCGGATTAGAATAGGTCCTCAGTACACCTTGCTTGTCGTAAAAAGCTATTAAATGGCGCGGTCCTTCGGATGAGACCGCATAAACCGAGCCCCCGTGTCAAAGAAGGTGTGGCACAATAAAAATCCCTCCTACTCAAAGGCTGTAAGAGCCGAGCATAGGCCTAAATTTTGCAACCCTTCACCAGCAATGATGACGTCTCCATATGAGTGAAAAATTCTCGAGAGGGACGTTAAACAATATAAAATCAATCTATCCTAAACTGGATACAGGGCTCACGGCGGGTGTGACCGGTCGACAGGGGATGCTTACTCCTCCTAGGCACCTGATCCCACCTCTGGTGTGTCCAGGGGTCCGTGTTTGCCCAACTATTTATTTTGTATTCCTTGTAAGAGTTATGAGATTGATCACTGTTCGTTATCTTCACCTTTCATCAATCAAAATCATACTTCACATTTAATATCCCCAGTCTATGGGATCTGATCGATCATGAATATGAGTTACTGTACCTATACTTATACTGGATTCCTAAACTTCACCAAAACCCTTACAAGGAAAGATACATTGCTGGATCGAGTAAATGTTTTAAAAATCTTTTAATTTACACCTCGCGATGAATTGAAGACGAGACTTTTTGACATCATAGACAGTTGCTTCAACAACAAAAAATGAAAAGGGGAAATATTCGTGCCCAGTGATCAGTCATCCAAACA
Organism: Ostrea edulis; assembly: GCF_947568905.1. Taxonomy (NCBI): domain Eukaryota; kingdom Metazoa; phylum Mollusca; class Bivalvia; order Ostreida; family Ostreidae; genus Ostrea; species Ostrea edulis. Next base: position 31,921,420 of record NC_079168.1, read on the forward strand.
ATTAGTTTGTTAAACACCACTCCGATTCCACGCACAGGCACTCTGAAGTTGAAATAAAAAACATACTGGAGTTCCCCATTGACGCTATCTTCGTGGTCTTTAGTGATCAGGTCTTCAAACAGTTCGTTCGAATTCCCATGGGCACGAATTGTTCTCCTTTGATAGCCGACCTCTTTTTCAATTCTTATGAAGTAAAGTTTATTCAAAAGCTTCTATATGAGAAGAAAAAATATCTTGTTGTGGCCTTCAACTCGACATTTAGATCTATCGACGACGTCTTATAAATCAACACTAATCATTTTCATTCATATGTACATTCGATGAATCCCTGTGAATTCGACATAATCGACACCACAGAATCCTCGACATCTGTTTCGTACTTAAATAGTTTGTATTGAAAATGCATATTAACGGCAAACTAATGATTCAAATTTATAAGAAACGGGATTATTTCACCTTCTCCGTCGTCAACTTCCTATCTTTATTTTGAAATATTCCATTTTCACCTTCATATGGTGTTTATCTGCATCAACTGGTACGCAAGATCTTGTTCCAAATATGATCAGGTTTTAGATCTAGGCAGGCTACTGAGAAACAAGTTGAGGTTACAGCGGTCTCGTTTAAAGTCTGCATTTCGCAAATTCTATGGTCGTTATGATCTAGTTTGCAAATACAACCTATCAATGGGTAAAATGCTGTCTGACATGTTTCATACTGATTGTTAGGCCGTTCTTGGCACACTGATTTTGATTACGGATTACTCCCTTTATCTGATCATGACATAAGCCTCACGGAGGTTGTGACCGGTCAACAAGGAATGCTTACTCCTCCTAGCCACCTAATTCCACCTCTGGTGTGTCCAGGGGTCCGTGTTTGTCCAACTCTCTATTTTGTATTGCTTATGGGAGTTATGAGATTGATCACTGTTCGTTATCTTGTGGTTTATCCAATGTACCTATTGTATATGAACCCAATTTTATGATGATGGATTATCCTGTTGTGTAAAACTTATACGGTACCAAGTTTGATGCACCATATGCGCATTTCGACAAATAATGTGTCTTCAGTGATGCTCAACCGAAATGTTTGAAATCCGAAATAACAATGAAGTTTTAGAGCTATTATAGGGAAAAACAGAGTGCCAAAAAAGTGGAGTCAAATTCGCCTAAGGATAAGAGCTATGTGTGAGGGAGATAATCCTTATTTTTGAAATGAATTTCTAAATTTTTTAACAGCGATAAAATATACATCCGTATTTTCAACCTAGTAACGAAGTACTTAGCTACTGGGCTGTATCTAAGTATTGTTTAAAAATCTAGCTACAATAGACTCAGGTATAAAATGTATAGGTTGACATTTTTTTTACACAATGTGTTGCTTTGTCACATTTTAGTAGATTGCAACAATGTGATAACACCATGTCTTTGGGGTCCCGTGGGGATCCGGGTTAGAATAGGTCTTCAGTACCCCTTATGACCGTTTGATCATATTGCTAGTTGTGTGAATCTGCATAATAGTCTTATATCCACAAAACACTGCACACTATTTTGTATTTCATGAACGAATGAATAGATATAAAATAATAAATGAAATGAATTGAACTCGACTCACGGTAAAAAAAAAACAAAAAAAACAAAAAGACTATTTTAATGTTTTATAAGCTCGTTGTATTTTTAGAAACTATACCACTATATAAAACAAAGAAAATGAAAATATTGGTGGTGCAAAGAAACAGGCGTTGCTGATAACGGAGGATGAAAAAAACATTTTGTGATCGAGCGGTGTCAAAGGTGGCGATACACTTCAAAAGCTTCTGTATACAACATTGTACCTCTTTTGACTACATGTGCGCTGGAGCATCGAAATTTGCAAATAGGAGATCGTTCACAACTAACTGTGTGTAAGGATGGACACGGGGAACTGTCTTGGCTATAAAAATAATCAAGGAGAACTCAAACACATGAAAAACATTCCAAAACGTGTGTGCCAGCATATGAAAACAAGGAACTACCTGACCGATGTATCGTGAAATATGTGAATATTTGAGCAAGTGCCCGGTAGTAAAACTATGTGACGCGTTTATCTCCCTCCAATTTCCAAACCAACCGAAAACCAATGGTTTATGCACAGCCCCTCGGCAGGCATAATCTTGCAAATGTAGTACCCGACCTTTATAAGCAAAGGAGGTTTATATGGATTTAGAACAAACCACTCGTTACGGGCGTCAACAGCTACCCGCCTTTATCATGTTGGTGTAGACGAGCAACTAATTTCAGAGGTGACTGAACATAAATCGAATGCTATCCGCAATAATAAATGCAGAACTGTGACACAAAAATGGTAAATGAAGTTCTGCAAGGAATCAAAGACAGTGACACTGATAACAATAACAATGATCGTAAATTCATCAAATCTGATGATCAACTTCATGTCACTGTAAATGTAACCGTAAATAAAAACTAAAGTTTGTATAAAAACTAAAATTTGAATATCTATTAGTATAAATCACGTCTTACGTTTTTGTCAGGTTAGAAGCATTTCTACATAAAAAGGTAGACCTACTTTCCGAAAGCTCCATTCCTGAAAAATAATGGGGCGTTCGAACAAAACATGTTCTCACAGGTGGATTTAAATTTTAAATCATGTCTTCTACCAAACATAAAGTTTTTTTTAGCTCGATACTACAATGCATGTATTGCAAATAGTAGTTTCTTCGAGTAAAGGGCAAAATTAATGTGAAAATAAAAAATTGGTAACTCGATTAGATTCGAAAACTATTCTTTCTTAGGGTCTTCTAAACATCATATAATCAACACAATGTATATGAATATTGAAATATCATGACGAAAGGTAATTTACAATACTAAGTATAACACATAGACGATTAGTAACTAATACAATATACTTGACGTGTGTTTTGATATTTTCCCACATAAATCAGTAAACAATCAAAGATTTCGTAAGTACTGGTTTATAGCATCGCTCTAATCATCACCCGAATCATTTACGTGTCTTGTACTGAAGTAAGAAAGTCACAATCCGCTCGATGCCCAAGGTGTTTAACTCGCAGTTATAAATTCCTCTGTTGGTGAGGAATGCAAAATCTAATATGAGTCCAACATGGCTAAATTCCGTCCCAGTGAGAATTTTATCGCTTGTTTGACTTGGTAGAGCGTGGACGTCTTTGTGATGAAACACCAATAGGGCAATATCTTTACAGTTCCCAACTGGTAACAACAGAAATAAATTATATTTAAAACCATGTTTCAATTATATTTAAATTTCAAGGTTCTATAATGAATTTACAATGTCACATACACATAAATATGCACGCGCACAGACACACATGCACGCATACATACGCATGTATACACACACATTGTGCACGCACACACGTGCATACATGCATGAACACACACGTATGCACGCACGCATACATACACACACGCATGCACGCACTCACAGTATACACAATAATACATAGTATGTCAAAATAAGCAATGTAACAAATTTATGAATTGAAGGCACAGTGAAAACTTTAACTTAAAAGGTTAATGCTAACTATCTACCTTCTGTAACTCCTCTCAGTGCTTCCTTTGCATCTGCTGCAATACGCGAGACGTTGACACATACTGCTAGCAAAGGATAATTAAAAGGTACCTTTCCAGTATATGGACGTCTTACTAAGTCAACGTTTTCTTCTGCTAAACGGTCTTCAAGGTGTTTCATCAGTCCATTAAATATTAGAGAGGACATGGTTGGTACAAGGGTTGTGTGAAATCCCAGGACTATCAAATAAAGCTATACAAGTTAATGTAAAGAAGTATACACATACAATAGGAGAGACAGAGGGGTAGAGATTGAGAGATGACAGAGTAGAGATAGAGGAGAGAGAGAGAGAGAGAGAGAGAGAGAGAGAGAGAGTAATGTGACTTACCAACTTCTTTTCTGTTGCACTTCTCAATCTGAGTTTCCAATGACTTACATCTGTCTACAATTATTAATTACATTAACTAAATTGTTTTAATTTTATAAAAAGGATAGAGAATTATGAATTCCCTACCTTTTGTTATTCTCAACTCTTCGTTTAGTTCTTGAAAGACATTTTGGCTTCTCGTGTCAATTGTTAGCTTTTCAATTTTCCTTTTGTCCTCTTTCCGCAGTTCTTCTAAATGTCTAATATTTTCTGTAATTAAGAATGGTTTGTTTTTTTTTTTTAATCTTAGCATATCGGAAATCAATTTTAAATTAACTGACTCTGTAGAATCTTAAATTTCCTGACCGACCTCTATCTACATAAAGTAGATATCAATAATGTTCCCGTATTTCAAAACATGTGAACTTGAACTTATACCCATAACATGCTAATATAACCTTCTCTATTTGTAACCACTGTTTTCATCTTCGACACCTCTTCTTCATATTTCTGTAAAGACTTTCGCATCTGAATCTCCGATCGGTCCTTCTCTAACAGATCTTTCTCCAGTCGGAGTATCCTTTGTTCCTTTTCTGTTATCTCGTGTTTTAGTTTTTTACAATGATCGTTTAAAGCATTTCTCTCTCCTTCCAGTTGTAGTATTCTCTCTTCTTCACCGTCTTGATGTCGTTGCCCGAACAAGCTTTGCTTATCGACACTGCTTTCTCTGGTTTTGTGAGATGAATCTGCATTTATGTCCATCTTTCTTCCGCATGTACATGTGTAGCTGTTGATTTTAGAGCTCAGCTCGTAAAACAGTTCCTATAAATATAATGCTATGTACATATATGTATGTGGGTACAGCGATCCATCGTCTTGTCAATTTTGTTTAAAGATCATAGTTATATAATTTACCTGCATTTTATGAAAAGTTTCAGAAAATGACATCATTCTGTCAGTGAAAAGCTGCAAAAGGAGAATGTACACTTATATAAGTATATAAAGAGGGTGTTGCACAGAAGCGGGAATTTTCCCTAATCGGAGCTCCGTGCCAACATTCGTGACGTAGAACTGACCTTCATTCATATTTATACTCATTGCGCATTTGCCATTTAAATACCTGAAGGATTCCCCAGTACTAGGGACAAGCCTAATACATTTTATGTGTCAATACATTATACATGTAGTCTAAATATAATTTTTGAAATCGTGAAAATTAAATTGTCTTCTTTTTTTTCTGAGTATCAGATACAATGTTTACGGTTACATGTTACGAGTGTATGAAATAGTTAATATTCTATACTACTACAGTCCAAAAGCTCTTATACTCGTATGTTTTATTTTCTAAAACCAACAATTGGCAACTGTACATGACTCTGGCCACAAAACAATATATGGGAAGTTTAATACGCATTAATAAAATTCAACATTATTCAAAGTGCATGCATCTGTAAAATTTGATTCAACATAAGAATTTGCTACTGGAATACATATAAACTCAGACTGTTTAACGGTTATTTACCTCGTTTGGCCTTACAGTTTTTCTTCCAAAGCTTTGCAAAGTTCACACCGGTTTTTCGTAAAAGATACCATGCCTTTGTCAACAACTTTCGTTCAGAAAGACATACAAGTTCTCGTTAGCAGCCTTGACTATTAAAACACGGGTATTGCATGCTGTATTCGGCGTGTTTGTTGAGAGTCTTATTCACAAACTAAACAGTGTCCAGGTTGGAAGCTTATTTCAAACTCGGAACATGGTAATAAACAGAGATTTGACATGAAACATTTATAAAAACTAGAAGCGTGTTTCAATTAAGAAAAAAAAATCTAGATGGAAAAGGAATATGAAAAAAAAATATGTTCGTGAGGGAGTCGAACCTGGTCGTTTTGAAAATAGAAAACATCTTTATATTTAAGAGTCGACGACCTTATCCACTGGAACACGCAGTAGGCCATACATTATTGAGGAAAATTAACGGACAGGTGAAGTTGAAAATAATACTAGTGAAGTTTTTTCGATTTTTTTAAATTTACCCAAAAAAAAATGCCCTCGTGAAACAAAATTTCAAAGCGACAGTTTTTTTTTTTTAGAGAAAAACTCGAAGAACATGTTCATGCTAAATTTATTTTGTTTCACGGTGGCAGTTTTTTCTGAAATTCGGGGATTCCCCTCCATTTCAACGCTAAAAATCATATAAATCGTTCATTGCTTGATTTAAATTCGAAATATTTTGGCTAATTTTGTCAATACACGTCTTTTAAACTTATTTTCAAAAATTATTGAATCAATACATACGTTTCATTTGGTTTTGTCATATATTTGAATAACTTAGATTTTTCGATCTTTCATGCAACACCTCTAGGGAAATTAACATGGGACGTGCAACACCTTCTCTCGCCTAGTAAATTCTTTACATACTAAATCAAATGTTTCAAGTGGTTAAACCCTGTTATTTCTCTTTACTTTAAATTCATGTTTATGACAATTCAATCGTTAAATTGTAATGGTAAATTTGAAATACTGTAGTTAATCATGAAGTACAGAGAGGCTAAATTTTAAACATTTTCCTAGTTTCCCAATGTCTTTTCAGTGGTTCACATCGACATCTTATTGAAACGACTACATCAAAAACAGTTGCTTTAATCGGTGTCATTAACACATTTTCTATATGTGTCATCATTTTTCAATTTCATTTGTTATTGTCGGGACTCAGTGTCAATTAAATCGAAAATGAAAGAAGGGTGACAAAGAATGCCAACGACAGCGTAACCAACCATCAACAGATGAATGAAATGTTGTCCCTCTAAAAACTCACAGTTTTTAAAAAGTTTTGGTAGTAACTGAAATCTTTTAAAAGGTCTTACAATTCTAATGTACTCTCCAAATCATTTGACGTTCACTGTAATCCGGAAACTTTAGATCTTCTTATCAAAATTTTCTCACTTTAAAAACAAATCAATCCCTCGATTACTTATGAATCATGCAGTGTGTCTCAAACTTATTCCAATACGGAAGTAGTTGTCGGTTTTCTATGGTAAGCCACTTGCGATAAAATTATTGATTTTAAAACCTACTTACACATATCATTGCAGAAATTCATGTAGTTATATCTACATTTCCAATGTTTTTCTATCTCTACAAAAAAGCGCGTATTAATCTTGATAAATATAATACGTCTATGTTGACTTCATGAAGCATACCAGCGTGAAGCATTGCAGTTCATAACCTCATGTTTTTACAAAATTAATTTTTTTCTTAAATACTACAGTATCTCGTGAAAACTTGCATGTGTTTATATAACTACTGTTAGGAACTGCATGTACTTATTCATAAGTTTGAGTGATTAAAGTAAACACTTCGCCCGTTTGATTTTACGACCTTAAAGTATATTTTTAAAAGTACAAATAGAATAAATCGGCGGATAAATGAATTATCTCTACGATTGGAGCGCAGAATTTGTGTTTCATTTGTGACTAGTTTGTTTGGCCACGTGTTGGATATACTGACATCAGGTGATTTTTTTAACATCTTACCGATAACTGAATGTTATTTTATTAATAATGTGCATGTTTTCCAAATTTTTCTTACCATATATTGCAAAAAATCCTCAAAATGAAAGGTGAAGATAACGAACAGTGATCAATCTCATAACTCCTACAAGCAATACAAAATAGGGAGTTGGGCAATCACGGACCCTGGATATACCAGAAGTAGAATCAGGTGCCTAGGAGGAGTAAGCACCCCCTGTCGACCGATCACACCTATATCTTGATCAGGTATTCGTAGTCAAAATCAGTGTGCCAAGAACGGCGTAACAATCGGCATGAAACACGTCAGTCAACATTTAACCCAAAGATAGGTTGTATTCATTTGGCAAATCTCAATCCCATGATCTATAATTGAACGGTAATTATCAAGTTGCCGTTGTTGAATATTGGAAGCTTACTATCTGCAATTAATTCAGACGATGTTACCACATATCGTAAAGTTTAATACTATTCTACGGGGTATCTGGGTTTTTTCTTTTCTTTTCTGTTTGTTATTGCGCTACAAATCCAGTCTTTGAGTTAATCATTCAATTACTATAACTACTAGTATTTCACAAATGGCACATAGATTGGGACCGATGTATTTTCTTACAGATGAAAGTGATTGACAACAGACATTGCTGCCACAGGTACTGGCGAGCAGAGGAAATCAGGACGTCTAGCTTTCCTTCCTCTGTCTCGGAAGGAGGACACAGTGGTAGTGTTAAATGCATGACCTGCTTGATTTGGATTGTGGTTTAACCATTCGGTAGAGCATTCGACTCTTCTAGAAGTATTTGAAGGTTCCTCAACTGAGGTATGAAAGGTGAAGATAATGAACAATGATTAATCTCAACACTCCTATATATATATTTATATTACAAATCGTATTTCCTCTCTGAACCAACCAATTTCAGCACGCGACACAATCCGTTCATATTGACTATGAACGGATTATGAACTAGTTTAAAGCACGCGACTGAAAGAGCGTAATGATTTGAAAAAATACAACGTGTTACAAAGATCTCGCAAAGTCATACCCCGGATCAAGATTCTGAAATTACGTGGATTATCATCCCACTCTTGTTCTTTCCTAGCTCCAAAATACAGTGCACCGTGCAATGTTGATAAAAGTCAAGGTAAAGTGTGACGGCATGTCTATGTTTTGAAGTACGTCACAATAAAATATTACCTGACTTATATACAAGCAATGTAAAGAAATGGTGATCTAGTAAATGAATATAAATATAAGAAATGAACAGCACTTTTGTGCTAGCGCGATTCACCGAGTTTGCCTCAAATCCAAATCCGTTCATATTGACCATGAACAGCTCAAAAGTGGTGTTCATTTCTTAAATATCGTGTCTCTGTTACAAGGAAAGTGATGATAACGATCAGTGATTAATCTTAAAAATCCCATAAAGAATACAAAATTAAAAATAGGACAAACGTGAACCTCTGGACATACCAGGGTGGGATCAAGCGCCTAGCAGTCAGACAGCATTCGACCTAACAATGACTTATTTGCACATAAGATCAGTATAACGACCATAAAATTTGCGAAATGCTGACTTCAAATGAGGCTGTTCAAACACCTGAAACATTAACGTATTTGTCAGTAGCTTGCCTTCATTTAAAACTTGATCATACGCAGAACATGTGCTTGCGTATCGAATCATCAAATCAGTAGAGAGAAACACGATATAATGGAATATTTTTACATTATTATAAGAAGTTGACAATGAAGAAGCTGAAGTCATTCCGTTTGTCATAAACTTGAGTTGTCAGTTGCCGTTAACACATATCTTTAATAAAACATCCAAATATGTAGCAGGGAAGGAAGACTCACTGGTGTCTCTTATTTCGAGTTCACTGTAATGAAAGGTGAAGATAACGAACAGTGATCAATCTCATAACTCCTACAAACAATATAAAATAGATAGTTGGGCAAACAAGGACCACTAGATACACCAGAGGAGGGATCAGGTGCCTAGGAGGAGGAAGCATCCCCTGTCGACCGACCACACCCGTCGCGAGCCCTAAATCCCGATCGGGTAATCAGAGTTATCCGCAGTCAAAATCTGTGTGCCAAGAACGGCTTAACAATCGGTATGAAACACGTCAGACAGCATTTGACCCAATGATAGGTTGTATTGACGAACTAGATCGTTATAACGACCATAGAATTTGCGAAATGCTGACTTCAATCAAGACTATTGAAACCCCTGTACCAACAACTTGTTTGTCAGTAGCTTACCTCGATTTAAAAACTTACTATAAGCAGAACAAGCTCTTGCATATCAAATCAGTTGAGATAATATAAACACCATATGCAGGTGATAATGGAATATATAAAATCAACATGCAGATGAGAAATGAACATTGTTGGTAGATAAAACGTCGCCGATATGTCTAAATGTTGAGTTTACGGCCACAGCAAGATATTTGTTCTTCTCATTTAGAAGCTTTTGACTAAATTCTGTCTCATCAGAATATAAAAACAGTCAGCTAATAAAGGATCATGAGTTGTGCCCATGAGAATCCCAACAGACTGCTTGGAGACCTGATCATCAAAGACTACGAAGCTATTGTCAATAGGGAACTCCAGCATCTTTTTATATCATCTTCAGAGTACTTGTGAATTGAATCAGAGTGGTTGCAATTCTTTGAATGACTGATCACTAGATATGAATATCTCCGTGTTCCATATTTTGCTGAAAAACATCTGTCTGTAATGTCTATAATATCAAAAAGAAATGATCCTGTAAAGTGTTTAAAAAGTGATATGTTTTGGTGCGGTTAATTGGAGAATAGTTTTTGTTATTTCAAATTTACTACAAATTCTTTGGAGTTTTTAGAATCGGCATTTGATTTGCACACCTTGTTCCATCAGTTGTGGTACAAGACGTCTGCAGTTTCTCCTTCAAAACACTTAATATTTCTGTGAGGGGCAACAATAGGGGTTTGGTATAACACATCTGGTGGTACTAATGGCATCCACATTTGGTTTAACAGCCGGACGTCAAGATAATTGAGGATCTAGGATTGAATTTAGTGTCATATTCAGCGCGACTAACACATCATTAACACTGAGATTTTCGAAAGCTGTGGTGTAAGGAAGGCCTTCATAATAACACCACTGATTCACATACCAGGACACCGTCAGTGAGAAATCCAGTTATATCTTATACCAAGGTTAGATCTGAATTGGGAATACCTAACCCAGATGTGAAGAAAAAATGTAATTTCTAAAAACGATGAGGTGTATTTAGCTTTAAAGGGCAATTTTGGTAGTAAACATTACTTTGATATCAATTAGTAATATGTTAGTATTTGATACGTAAAAGGCGAAGGTAACGAACAGTGATCAATCTCATAACTCCTATAAGCAACACAAAATAGAGAGTTGGGCAAACACGGACTCCTGGATATATCAGAGGTGGGACCAGGTGCCTAGGAGGAGAAAGTATCCCCTGTGTAAAACACAGCAACAAACCTATATTTCAAAATCTAACGCAATGCTGTATTTGAGAAATCTGAATTTTCATTTTGACAACAGGGCAGGAGCTACATGCAAGGTGAAGATAACGAACAGTGATCAATCTCATAACTCCTACAAGCAATACAAAATAGATAGTTGGGCAAACACGGACCCCTGGACACACCAGAGGTGGGATCAGGTGCCTAGGAGGAGTAAGCATCCCCTGTTGACCGGTCACACCCGCTGTGAGCCCCATATCCTGATCCGGTAAATCAACATTTCACCAAAGTTGACGACTTCGGAGAAAAGAGCTTTTACAACAAAAATTTCAGTACTTGTTCTGTGCTTGCTCTCTAGCAATAATCTATGTTGAACTGCTGAATTATATCATCATGCGTTTTAGAAATCTTGGTGGTTTTACTAGCATTTGTTTACAGTCTTATGATCTCATAATTCTCTAAAATAATATAAAATGGAAAACATGACAGACTCTGATCCCTGGAAACACCTGAGGTGGTATCTAGGAGGAGTAAGCACCTCATGTTGACCCGATCTCCAAAATCTGCATATATAATGAGAAACTCCAGCATCCAACATTTTTCACATCAACTTCAGAATGCTTGTGGATAGAATCAGAGTTGTTTTTAAAGTAGCATTTTGATGACTGATCACAAGATATGATGTCCAAGTTCCAATTTATTGAAAAAAATATCGTGGAGAACGGTACTGTAAAGCGTTGACAGTCGTGTGTTTTGATATCATTGATATTAAAAAAGTTTTGAACTTTCAAATTTGCTAAACATTATTTGGAATCTTTTAGAATCCACGTTTAATATTTAAAAAGGTTTGATTTCTCAAAATTACTAAAGGTTGGGGTTTTTTTTGTTGTTTTTTTTTTTGTTTTTTTAAATTGTGAGAATCCACATTTGATTTAAACCACAAACCACTTCACGAATATGTTGTGGCATAGTACGTCTAAAGTTTTTTTCCTTCATATTAGAACATATTTTAGTTAGTAGTAGAGACGGGCCTGGTAGAACACTTACTGGATCTTAACACCGGATTTTAACACCGTATCTTTGTATGGATTTTTAGAAGTTTAGGAATCCATTATAGGAACGGTAACGCACATTGACGGAGATGCCAAATGTGTTTAAAACTGAAATTTGTGTCGTCAGTAACATCGGACTCCCTGCAGTCATTTAGATAAGCTAGTTATATTCATACTTTAATGAAAGTGTATTGTTGTTATCCTGGTCCATCCGTCCTTCTATCACACTTTCTTCATTCTCAAATTTCTCTTTTATTTTATGCAGTAATCAATTATTAATATGATAGGTGGTGTACTGAAGATGTGCAATAAGGTTTCAAATTTTCAATTTTACACGAGGACAAAATGTCGATAAAAAAACGATGGTTCTTTTCTTAAAAGAAACCCTGGTTCCCAGAACTCATACATTTTACGCAATAGTCATATCATCTTTTGAAAGATGATTGGTGGTGTCCTGTAGATGTGCAATAAGTTAAGGTTTTAAAATTTTCCTTTTCACCCTGGGCGTCGAAAACGCCGCTTTTGTACATAAACCTGGTTCCCAGCACTCCTCTTACATTTGAAGTTGTAGCCAAATCATTTTTTGAAGATAGTTTGTGGAGTCATGTTGATTTGCAATAAGCTTTAGGAATTTTCAATTTTAACCAAGGTGCGAATTGGGTGTTGAAAAACGACGATTCTCTATAGAAAAATCTGAGTCCCATAACTCCTCTAACATTTTATGCGGTAGCTAACTCATCTTTTGGGGGAAGATCGGTGGTGTCCTTTAGATGTGCAATAAGGTTTTGGAATTTCCTTTGCTGTCTTAAGGTGTAAAAGTGAAGTTAACAAACTGTGAGCAATATCATAGCTCAAATAAAGAAAACAAATTTCAGAGTAGGGCAAACACGGACCCTGGAAATACCAGAGGTGAGATCAGGTGCCTAGGAGGAGTAAGCATCCCCTGTCGACCGGTCACATCCGCCGTGAGCCTGATATCTTGATAAGGTAAACGGTGTAATCCGTAGTCAAAATCAGTGTGCAAAGAACGGTCTCAATTGGTATGAAACATGCCAGACAGCATGTTACACAATGGCAGGTTGTATTGGTAAACCATATCGTTATAACGACTATAAAATGTATAATATGCTGACTTTAAATTTGACTCTTGAACCTCTGCAACATCAAATTATTTGTCAGTAGCCTTTCTTGATTTAAAGCTGCCCATACGCATAGCAAGGTGTTGCGTATTGAATCTTTGTAAAGACATAAACTCCATATGCAGATGATAGTGGAATATTGCTACACAAACAATGGAGAAACTGAAGTCATCTCGTTTGCCATAAAGTTGAGTTGTAAGTTTGCCGTTAACATTTATGTTCCATAAAATATTTACATACAGGCATGAAACAGATTTGGAAGAGTCTGTGGTGTCTTTTATCTATTGGGATATATCGAATCGACATAAGAATGAAAATGATTGTCAATATAAAAAACGTAGGTATATCTAAATGTCGAGTTGAAGGTCACAACAAGAGATTTGATCTTCTAATGTACGGACAAATGGGGTGAGGAAATGACGAACAGACACCTGGTGCCTAGTGCATTGTGTCAAGTACAATAATATCTGTGCTTTAAAGGTTAGTGTCTCAACTATATTAAGGTATCTTCCACAATTTTATGGAATCAGTTGCCTGAGCCTGTCAGAAGCTGTGATTCTGGTGCATCGTTTAAATCAGCATATTTGCAGCATTACAACCCAAACAAGTGATGTATGTTTATAGTTTCCCCAGTGATATTGTGTATATGTTTTATGTATATATATTTCATATTACACTATCTATTTTCTATCACCTCAGTTATATGTCTGTGCATATGTTTTACACAGGACCACAATATAAACCAATCATTTGATACTAATTGTACTACCCTGTCTAAATGAATTAATCTATCATTATCAAAGATATTTGAACAATTAAACATTGATAAGAGTTGGGATGACCCCGGGTACTTGCCCTTCAAAATACTCAATACATTGTTGTATGCACAGCAGGAGTATGTATGGTTTAAGGGTCAGGACTTCAGTTTTTATAACCGCACTTTGTAAAACACAAAGTTCGGGTATATTGTTACCTCAGTCCGTCCGTCTGTCACACTATCTTCTTTGTCGGGCTTTTATTCTAAGTAGTAACTAATCAATGTCCTGGAATATGATAGGTGGTATCTTGTAGATAGGCAATGAGGTTTCAGAATTTTCAATCTTCAATGGCCAAATCATATTTTGGAAGATTGTTGGTGGTGTTTTGTAGATATGCAACAAGTTTTAGAATTTTCTAAATTTTCATCCTGGGGCCAAATGAGGGTTTAAAAAGACTTTTTGCGACAAAAAACTACTTCCCAGAACTACTGTTACAATTTACACAGTAGTCAAATCATCTTTTGGAAGGTAATTGGTAGTGTCCTGTAGAAGTGCAGGGTTTTAGAATCCTGGGGCTAATTGGGAGTTGGAAAACGATGTTATCTTATAGAAAAACCTAGTTTACAGAACTCCTCTCAGATTTTCTGCAGCAGCCAAATCATTTTTATCTTTTGGGAGATGATTCAAGATTTTTGGAATTTTTTTTTTACCTTGAGGGATAAATAGGGGTATAAGAACCACGAACAAAAAGCTGATGTTCAGTGCATTGTGTCTGAGCAACAAGAATATATCTGCTTTAAGGGTTGGTGTCTTAACCATTTTAAAGATATTTGAACAATAAAAAAATGACAGGGTTAGAATGACCCAGAGACACTAACTATATTTGATCATTTATCTTCAAGTAAATCATAAAATAAATAATGTGGCTTCTTCGCGAGTTACACAAGAACGGTGAAGAATATATTTAAAGGAAAACACTTGCGTGCTGGTATTACTGTCTTACAACAGCATCTAGTTTGATATAGGAAAAACACAAATTAACATGAACAGTATGACATTCATTTCTATCCCATAATTATCCACATTCTATTGGGTATCATAACGACTACTAATTGATAAAAACAAGTACTCATATATTGAAGAATGAAAGATACAAATCTAATTCAAACAGATATCCTCACAAAAGTTAAAGCACAAACAATCTTACATATTTCATCTCTTATTTCCGCCCACATTCTACTAGACTGAACAATTACAATTAATGAGTGGGAATGAACGACAGGAAACACTTAGATAAGTCCTATCAATTTTCTTTTTTAAAACTCATTGATGAAAAATTTTGTAACGCTCTACACCTGTCATGATTGTAATCTGTGACAAGGAGAGAGATTAGAAAGTGGTATGTATTACAATACCATAAAATAACATAAAAAACCAACTAGACTCTTCCAACTGCCTGCTTCATAAAAAAATCAAATTACATTTACTTTGTAAAGGAAAGGAAGTACATGTACATATATCTTTTTTAAAGAGACACTACAGCTCATTTTCCACATTTTAATAAAGTGTTTTTTAAAACATGTATTGATAAAATGATAACATTCATATCGATACTGACAATTTTGAACAATTGGGATGCATCAATTTACTCTCAACTGCGCTTTGAAGATCGTTCGGAATTCAAAGGTTTCTTCATTCTGACTCGGACTTTTGAATGCTTATTTACATCACGTGGTTTTGAATGACAGCAAAGGTGTTGCGTAGGAAATTATTTAAATTCCCCTTCAAGGGGGTCCACACTCACCTTTCAAGTATAAGAGTATTCCCTGCTCCTTAAAATAACTAATTATATAAATCATTATTTCAACAGAAACCCTTCCATGTTCCCATTGACCGATGTTTTTACAACTAACACGTGTCGTGTTCAGATAAAAATAACACTTACTTTTAAAAGTAGTGTCTTCGCAGCTAATCTCAATGGCAGATTTAAGGAGGGGGGGGGGGGGGGCAGGATCCCCCCTCCCCTTTTACGCCACAAATTGTGAATGAAAATCCAAATTTTGCACCAGAATGGCCGATTACTGTGGCTAATCTTTGACTTTCACACCCCCTTCAGAAATCCTAGATCCGCCACTGAGTTACATGGGTTTCTCCGAGCTCTTTGTTTTCCAACGGTCAAACTGATACCAAGGTAAATTTTATTTCACGTATGAGTTTTATCTCATTCTATTTTTACCTCTTTTCTCACAGAATCTGTCAAAATTCTAGATCTATCAACTACACTTTCTCTCACTGGACGACATGCTGCACTGTTTACTGTCTATGCGCATGCGTCTGAAGACTGAAAGGAGGAGACTCGATATTTTTTGTATAGGCCATCAAAAAGTATTAATTTTTACGTTAAAACGATAATTTTTAACTTTAGATAAGTGTTATTTTCGCAAAGTTCATACTTTCAACAATACAACAAAAATTGAGAAAGCGCTAGGAAAATTGTCATTTCATGATTTTTGCGCAAAATGAGCTGTAGTGTCTCTTTAAGCAATGTTTTACAACATTTTTACACAAGAAAATATATTTCAATTGACATGAAATACCAGTTCAATTGACAAGTTAGGAACGGTGTCCATTAATTATGAAATTCTATCGACTCTGATGGTAAAAAGACCTAATTTTGTATTTTACTTAGAATTTTACTTACAATTACGCATTAAAAGATTCAATATTACTTATGCTGAAAGAGGTGGAAATAACGAACAGTGATCAAATGTAAACTAAGGAAGTATTAATTATGTATTGCAGTTTCCATATGTAGCAAATGATAATTTTCTTTTATATCTTACATTTAACATTAAACATTTTACATTAAACGAGTACTGCATTTATTTAAAAAAAATATTCTTATGTAAAGTTTTAAACCTCAACTGTGATCCCAACCTGGTGTCTGAAGTTTTGTATACCACAAACGTGTATTTACATTACATAAGGATTCTTCATTGTTAAGTTGACAGACAGTGGTCCTATTGTTCTTAAGAAGCACTGTCTATTTTGCCCTACATCTAAATTTGTATTCTTTATAGGATTTAGGAGATCGATATACTGTTCGTTATCTTTACCTTTACCTCTAAAACTTTATATCCGAATTATGGCCCCGCCTAAGCCCTTGGGGTCGTGATTTCAAAATACATAAACATTCACAATGAAAAAGAAACACGTATTGATTTTTCTGCCAGAATGTACCTTAAAATGATTTTTAAATATCCCGCCTTAATTTCACTATTTTCCGAACAGATTTGTTCGGGACCATGACCCTTCATTCGGTGAAATACGATCCTCTTCATGCTAGAATATTGTATGCCAAATTTGGCTAAAATGAGTTCAATAGTTTTGGAGACGTAAGAAATGCGAAGTTATATAACAACTAATGTGTATTCAACTTTTCAGGAGAGCTATTGTTTTTGTGATTTATACTGAAGTAAGAAGGAGACAATCCGTTCGATGCCCATCATGTTCATGTCACATTCGTAAATCCCTCTCTGGGAGAGGAAAGCCAGGTCTATAATGGTACCAAGATTGCTGAATTCCGCTCCAGTCAGAAGTCTGTCGCTTGATTGACTCGGGAGAGCGTGTGCTTCCTTGTGATGAAACACCAATAACACAACGTCCTTCTGATTTCCCACTGAAACCGAAAAAAATAAATTTTAAAAAAGTACAGCAATTTCTTTTGATTGATGAGTATTGTTCAACGTCCCTCTCCAGAATTTTTCACTGATATGGAGACGTCACCTTGGCCGGTGAAGGGCTGCAAAACTAGGCCTATGTCTGGCACTTACGGCCTTTGACTAGGGAGGGTCTTTACCGTGCCACACCTGCTGTGACAAGGGACCTCGGCTTCTTGCGGTTTCATCCAAAGGACCGCCGCATATAGTCGCCTCTCACGACAGGCAAGGGGTAATGACGACCTATTCTAGCTTGTATCCCCATGGGAGAATTTACGTTAGCATCAGCAAATTATTAACATACTGAATACTGAGAAATTCTTACATCCATATGCATCGGAAAGTGATTTCACCCAAAGTCCTGTTTACCAAAATTAATGTAATGAAAGAAATCAAATTCGCATATTATGGAAAAGGCGATATAAGCAAAAATAGAATGGACACAAAAGTGTCCTGTATGCAGGAAGGTACCTTTCACTACTCCCTTCAGAGCCTCTTTGGCATCCGCTCCAATTCTGGAAACGTTGACACATATGGCCAACAGAGGGCAGTTGAAATCGGTATTTCCGTAGAACGGACGTCTCACGAGATCGACACCCTCCACTGTCAGACGTTGTGTTAATTGTGTCATCAGCCCATCCAACAGAAGAGTAGACATGGACGGGGCCAGAGTGGTAGAAAATCCAACAGCTTTAAAATAATATTACACAGTTTGAGTAGGCATCTCTCATTCAATTAGAAATGAATAAACCGACCGAGGCGAAATCAGAAAAACATCCTACCGATTTCTTTTCTCGAAATCTTTTCAATATGGCGTTCCAGTTCTGTGCACCTCTCTACAAAACAATGAATATCAGGGGTATATCAGGCATACAGTAGCCCATATTAGGGGTACATCAGGCATACAGTAGCCCATATCAGGGGTACATCAGGCATACAGTAGCCCATATCAGGGGGTACATCAGGCATACAGTAGCCCATATCAGGAGTACTTCAGGCATACAGTAGCCCATAACAGGGGTACATCAGGTATACAGTAGCCCATATCAGGGGGTACATCAGGCATACAGTAGCTTATATCAGGGGGTACAGCAGGCATACAGTAGCCCATATCAGGGGGTACATCAGGCATACAGTAGCCCATATCAGGAGACAAATCAGATATACAGTAGCCATTAGTATAAGTTTAATTGATTTAATAAAATGTACATTACACGGAACAGAACCAATGTAATGTCGCTTACCTTTAAGCGTGCGTAATTCTTTGTCTTTTACTTCTAGGGCTGACATATGTCTACGCTTTAGCCTATCAATTTCGTCTGCATTTTCTTTTTGTGTCTTTTCTAAAGTTTCATTCATTCCTTGAAAACATAAACATAGGAAAATAAAATTAATTTAATCTAATAACTTCACATCAAATCTGATTTAGATATCGAAGGTTTCAATAAAATGTACATCACACGGAACAGAACCAATGTAATGTCGCTTACCTTTAAGCGTGCGTAATTCTTTGTCTTTCACTTCTAGAGATGACTTATGACTACACTTCAGACTATCAACTTCGTTAGCATTATCTCTTTGTCTCTTTTCTAAAGTTTCATTCATTCCTTGAAAACAAAAACATGAAAATAAAATCAATATATGCACCGAGGGGTGCATGAGCCGAGTTGCATAGGATACATTGTAAAGTCAGGAATGATGTGGCATATTCATAATTGTGTAGAACTAATTTCAGTTTTAAACTTTTCGAGTTACTGTCCAGAAACCATATTTGTCTGAAGTTTTCAATCTACTTTCGGTCACTGTGACCTTTACCTTTGACCTTTTTTCTCCAAAATCAATAGGGGCCTTGCTTTGCTGGTATCCAACAATATATCCAAGTTTCATTTGATTCAAATTAAAACATTTCGAGTTATCCACCTGAAACCAATTTTTTTTTGGAATTTTAAATCTATTTTCTGTCACTGTGACCTTGACCTTTGACCTATTTTCTCCAAAATCAATAAGGATTTTCCTTACCTGGTACATAACAATATCTGTAAGTATCATTTGATTCGGATTTAAACTTTCTGAGTTATCATCCGGAAACCAAAATTTTCTGAAATTTTCATTCTATTTTCTGTCACTGTGACCTTGACCTTTAACTATTTTTCTCCAAAATGAATAGGGGTCTTCCTCACCTGGTACCCAACAATATATCAAAGTTTCATTTGATTATATTGTAAACTTTTCTTGACGCCCAACCGCCCGTCCCATCACCTAACCAATAGTCGAGTTCAACTTCGTTGCTACTTGGCTAAAAATTACTTTAATCTAACAACTTCACATCAAATCTGACTTAGATATCGAAGACCTGGTGATGTCGGCAGAGAAAGGGTGAAATATCTTCTCTATATCTCCTTATTACCTTCGAGCTTTCTTCGCAATTCCTCAATTGATCTTTCTACAACAGGCAGAAAATAAAGTCATTACAGTCTCCATGAACTTGAATATAATTAACTAATTGATATAAAGGTAAATACAATAATCAATCAAAGTACTTAAAGTACTCGTGGGAGTTGAACATTGTGGAAATTCAGTTAGAAAAGATAGTACTGGAAGGGTAGGGGGATAAATGACTGAATATTATCATGATTTTAGATACAAATCAACTGTTGTTGTTTTTCAAAGCGTTACAACAGCAAACATGGATAATGGAAGGCCCATGGGCCACAACGCTCCTCGAGTAACTGAAGTCGTGTTGTTGTTTTCTAGAATTTCACCCCTTTATATTCTCATGAAAAATGTGACCACATATTATGGCCCAAACATTCAAATCAATATGGTTATCAATGCCTTGCAGTTATGAAGAAGTTTTTCCCCTGTATATATACATTCAAGTTTAATCCTAGTTATAGCTAATTCTAAGGATTCATTACTTGAAAAGGTAGTCCAATATGCTAAACTGTCACCTGAGTATACTACAGTCCTGTAGAGGATCAATGGAATGGTAAATAATTGTATAATAACTCAAAATAAATGAAATGCAAAAAAAAATAAAAATTGTCGGGCATCGGAAATGCACAAGCCGAGTTGCGCAAGGAATGGTCATAGAGGGAACCGGCAGAAAAGTTTTCAAGAATTATCAAGCAGGGAGTAAAATTTTGCGAACATAAATTTCAGCCGACTTAAATCCTTTGTGACCTTGACCTTTAACCCTTGACTAAAATCAATAGGCTTCTTTGTCTCATCAAGGGCGATAATCCATCTAAGTTTAATTGAGATCCTATAATTTGTTAAAAAATTATAGTGCAGAAAACAAAATTTTCTCCAAATTTCAGTCTATTTATAGCCACTGTGACTTTGACCTTGTGACCCCGGAATCGATAGGCTTCTTGTCTTACTTAATCGATCTAAGTTTGATTGAGATCCTATAATTCGTTCAAGAGCTATGGTGCGGAAAACAAAATTTTCTCCATATTTCAGTCTATTTATAGCCAGTGACCTTGACCTTTGACCTAATGACCCCAGAATCGATAGGCTTCCTCATCTTACTGAGGGTGACAATCCATCTAAGTTTGAATGAGATCCTATAATTTGCTCAAGAGCTATGGTGCGGAAATAAAATGTTGATGTGTGCCCGCCTGCCCGCCCAAAGGCACTTCATCAGATCATAAGCCGAGTTCGACTTCATCGTAACTCCGCTAAAAATGAAACACTAGTCAAATAATGTTATTTATTGCCAAGGTATTTGGGATATTATACTGTGGCTCAAACAGGGGGTGAATGAACCTGACAGTATGGAAAGCATATAGTGGAATCAGACTTGTGATGCTGGAAATCTATAGTGATTAATAAACTATACATGTACAAGATCCATAACTATTTTTTTCAGTTTGTGAGGGAGAATCCTCATGTCTCTTTCATCTGTAGACAAATAAACAATGTGTTTTGACCAGAGCAATTTCCAATCCTTTTTGCAGCATAAATTCAACATTGTGGCAACTGGGTTAAACTTTGATAGTGAAGTAATACATGGCAGCACCTTATCCCATGCTCTTAAAATTTCTGTTTGACACGCACTCATGACATCCACTCAAACATTACAGAGTGCAGCAAAATCCCATTGTAATAGGGAATTCAAAATGGATAATTGGTACAAAATATGGTACATACTATTCAAAAAGGATAATGAATTTGACATATTGATGTCTTGGAAAAGGAAATTCTGACATCGGGGCTCTAAGCGTTTTCAAACATTGTCATTTGATAAAAGTGTTCTACATTTTTAAAAATAGAGATTAATATGTCTTTACATACATAGGTGAGAAAGTTTCCATTATTCCTAGCCGAGACATACCATGTATGCGCAAAAAATTCATAAACAAATATCACACTACTCACGTAGAAAATGTGGACCTTACCGTCATCAAGCGCAGCGAAACACGCCATTTCGAGATTATAGTCGACGAAAGCTCGGTAATAGTAATGAATAAGGTACACTCATTTTGTATCTATTTTGTGACTTTCTTTATTAAAAGGAACAGTTCTCTAATGTGTAACGTGCAATTACTACGTAATTCAATAACTTGAAGCATGAAGCAGTTTCACTTTGCCACCTGATATAGGAAATTTTATTTCGTATTCCGATCCCAATCGAAAGTTGCATTTTTTATATCACATTAAAAAAAAAACCCAAATATATACACATACACAATGTTGTAGAGTTATTTCTTGTAAATTTTCTGAGGTTTCGCACCATATTCGATATTTCGCGCAACGGTGTCAATAGGGCTTGTGTGCAGTTGTCGTTCGTTTCCCTATCAATGTTTATAGGTGACGCTGCGTTACAAACGACAATTTTCAACCTTATCTTTTATTTTTCTATGTCTATCAGTATCAATTTGATCGAAATCTTTGAATTGAATACAATATCATTGCATTTATTTACATGTCAATTATCAAAATTAGATTAATTCAGAAAAGTTACATGGATTATTTAATGGCGGATGTTTATAAAAGTTTATGTTGATTTACCTAGGAGTAAATCAGCTGACACAGAACCCCCGCTGACGACCACTATACAAATCAATACAAATTACTGCGCAGAAAAGTGCGTGATGACCCAGGGAGATTGAACATAGTTCAACTCCCAATTATATAGAATATTAATTGATAGGTATACAAAGATAAGTGAGTATCTGACCTTGTTTACTATCTTTGGTTGTTAAATTGCCTATAAGAGTCTCGTTTTCTTTGATAGTTTTCTTGTAGTTTTCTGTATCTGTCCTATGACGTTTTTCTATGTCCATCAGACTTTCCATTTCTTTTTGCAGCCATGTTTTCTTTTCTTCGGTTTCTCTAAGTTTCTCATTTACTTCCCTTATCAGATTTTCTTTTTCTTCGATTATTTCCGCCATTGTTTTCTTTTCGTCCTGTAGCTGACTGTTAAGGTTCTCTACATCCAATACCCTCTCAGAAAGGGTTTTCTCTAGTTCAGTTATCTGTAATGCATAGTTGGTGTTTACTTCTTGTAAAGCTTTACACTTCTCCTTTTCATCCTCAAGTAGCTTATTGTAATCTTCAGAGGAAGGATCACCCTTTGTTTCCCGTTCACCCTTTCTACCTTTTTTCTCTTTTGCAGTTGGTTTGGAATCTTTGTGATTTACCGGTGAGTGACTGCGTGAGTAAACATCCCCAGAAGACTTCTTAGCGCCCTTAACACCGTCTACACTGGATTCCCTACCTGCACCTGATGAATGGGGATCCTCATCGTAAACTAGTCCTGCCCCACATTTTGGACATTCATACTTGTTGATTTCATAATTCAGATCATCGAGGTATTCCTTTCAATAAACATAGATAAATGCATTAAAGCTAAATCAATTTTGATCGCGTTATCGGGTTATGTTTTTCCTGCAATGTTTGTGGCATTTTTCTCCCGTTTAACAAATCAGAGAAAGACATTTCGTTATTTATATTTTTCTGTGTTTTTCATTTAATATAAATTATTTCAAGTACGCAAAATATAGGTATTAATGACCTGCAAGTTATTTTAAAGTAACATTTAAAAATCACCTGACGTTGATTGGTCTCCATATTTGGTAATGATGTCAATATATAAACGATGGTAAAGGGGAAAAGTCTAAGAAGGACAAACTCTAAACTCGCAAAATAAACCACCGGATGATATAGGTAAGTGTTACTAATAATCTAAATTCAATGAATGGTTAAATAATAAACCAGAAAATATATTTTCCAGCAACATTTCAGCAATACCGCGAAATACGTCGCGGAGTTCATGGAATGTGTATATTCACACACGGACAAACGGAACTAGAATAAACGGATCTAACTAGATTGAAACAAAATGTGCCTTCTTCTTGGTTGTAACTGGTAAGCAATGGATTTCAATAGAAATGAAGCAAAATACACACAGTGAATGTAAACATTATGAAATGAAAAACAATGAGCTCAGTAAAATCGAATATTGGTTACGACTGCAATCGTAAATTTACCTCGTTGTTACATGTTTATTTTGAAATGAACACAATGCCTGCTACCTGTCTGGCTTACCTGTAACGTCTTTATGATCTTGGAAAATGGTGAGGGTTTGTCAGTGAAATGAGGCATTTTCTCCTGTTTGCTTACTAAATAAATTCAAAAGTCTTTATCATTCCTAATGCTCAGTATTTTAGCAACAAAAGTTATTCCTGGGATACATTTTTAAAATAAAGTATCATCAACGATATAAGATTTTGAATGTAATCAAATAGATCATACTTAAAAAGATAAAAGGTGAAGATTTACAAACAGTGAACAATCTCATAACTCCTATAAATGTGAAGATAACGAACAGTGACCAATCTCATAACTCATATATAAAGGTGAAGATAACGAACAGTGATCAATCTCATAACTCCTATAAAGGTGAAGATAACGAACAGTGATCAATCTCATAACTCCTATAAGCAATACAAAACAGAGAGTTCGGCAAACACGGACCCCTTGACATACCTGAAGTGGGATCAGGTGCCTAAGAGGAGTAAGCATCTCCTGTCGACCGATCACACCCGACGTGATCCCTATATCTTGATCAGGCAAACGGAATTATCCGTAGTCAAAATCAGTTTGCCAAGAACGGCCTAACAATCGGCATGAAATACATCAGACAGCATTTGACCCAATGACAGGTTGTATTGCCAAATTAGGTGTTATAACCACCATATAATTTGTGAAATGCTGACTTTAAACGAGACTGTTGAAACCCCTGCACCATCAATTCGTTTGTCAGTAGCCTGTATCGATATAAAAACTGACCATACGCAGAACAAGTTCTTGCGTGTCGAATTAGTTGAGAGATGTCAGACATAAATGCTGTAAAATTATATACAGTACTCTCTCGATATATTGCCCCCCTCCCTCATGTTTATACAGAATAGAGACCCAATAAATTTACAGAATTTAACTATAGTTTTGATTGCTCAGTGAATTGTCTGTAATGGTGCATTCGTTATATTGCAACCCCCGCTTTATTGCCCAAATTGGTTTTGAACAAAAGTTGGCAATACATATATATATATAATAAAGAAAAAAAGATTTTTCTTTATTATACTATTACTTGTGTGGATATTTACTTATATTTTGGATTATATATATATATATATATATATATATATATATATATATATATCCAAAATTGAAATAGAGTCTCAGTAATCGGATACTAATATTTAAAAAATATGAAAAGAAAACACAGAAATCCTCCGTAAAGCTTTAGCGCTTTCATTACATCTTCAGAAGCTTTACAAAAATGTATACATAGCAGTATCATAATCACTGTTACTATGATACTGCTATGTATACATTTTTGTAAAACTTCTGAAGATGTAATGAAAGCGCTAAAGCTTTACGGAGGATTTCTGTGTTTTCTTTTCATATTTTTTAAATATATATATATATATATATATATATATATATATATATATATATATACTGGGGTCATAGATCTTATCTTAATTTAAAATGATTCTGTTTCAATCATTTTATTTTCTCTCGCTGTGGCTCTTTGGGTTAACTCATATTTGCAGGATACTGATATTATATAGTGATATTTCCCAAATAGTGAGACTTCCCCTGGTTGGCTGCATAGTGACACCCCTTCCCTATGTGTATAATGAGACTTCTCCCCTACGTGTTTGGTCTGGATTTCATTTTAATTTTCCAACGGAAGACTGTCTATCGCAAATAATACAACTCAACATATACATGTACATATGTAGTAATATTCAATGAATCCAGTCATTTGTAGCACTATTACGAAATAAAGCAACTTTAGCTTAAAAATTCCCTAGGTTACATAATTCGTTCACACTTTTGTACTGAGTAAATTGACTAATTTAAAGATACTTGGTATATGATATTAATTTTTTAAAGATATAATTTTCTGATATTTGTATAAAAATTTAGGACATTTCAAAATGAAATGGAATTCGTCTCCTATGTCATTATGAGCACAGACTCTCTGGGGCCTTATGATATTCCTATAACGACCAACTTTGATATATAACCTATCATTAGAAATTTTAAACTTTTATAATTGAAATCAATATAGCGAAAAGGACTATTCTGGGCGTGAGTGGAAGGTCACTTTAAATGGGGAAGACTAGTTACATAGTGAGACACCCCCCCCCCCGGAAGTCTGGCTATAGAGTCATAATACTTCCCTGGGAGAAGGCTCACAATTTAGCCAGACTAAATCCATCCATCCATCCATAGAACTATATTCAAAATCAAGATCAATTCTCTTTAAGAAATCTCGTTCAATTAAATGCAAGTTCATTTAAACAGGCTATGTTGGGTACCTGTAAAGTGCGAAACGAAATCGAAACGAAACGAAACCCATCGAAACGAATCGAAACCTACCGAAACGAAACGAAACTTACCGAAAGGAAACGAAACAGATTGCATAACCGAAATCTTTTAATCATAATAATTAAAAATGGTATCTTGGGCCCCTGTAAAAGTTACCACGTATAAATAAAATTCGCCTCCCCTTTGATGTAGGCTTTCGGCTTGACTGATACAAAGTTTTAAAAGTTGGAAAGGGGGAGGGGGAGTAAGCACAAAGTTTATAACCGAAGTTGATTAAATACCATGTGCAATTAGTTTCGGATCCATACATTTCAGAACGGAGGGTTACAGTCTCACAGGTCAGAGATCTGGGGAAACACACTAAACGATGGGGTGGGGTCGCCGGCGTTGGATCCACATTTGGGCCTAAATACATGTTTCAGTATTTTTTGCTCTAAAGACAAATCTATGTATACATGTGGATATTGTGTATTTGTATATAGTATATTGTTCATAAGCCTTTTCATTTTAAGAAATACTGACCTCCTCCTGATGTTATTGCATTTAAAAAATTCCGTTTTCCATCCCGTTTTCAATTCCTTTCCCCGTCTGAGCAACACTTCAAATGTATAGAGTTATCTTTAGACTCACTACATATCAATAATAAGTTTAAATAATACATGTATATATATCTTACCGAATTGCATTCATATAATATGGCATACTTTTTAATTTTTTCCATTATTGAAAGTACTCGCACCTCAGTAGTTAGAGGTAGGATAAGAGCTCTTCCTGCTTTCAACTTTCTCAGACACCAGCTTCTTCAAACAATGTACCTATGCCCAAAGGCGTATCCAACGCCGGCGACCCCACCCCTCGTTTAGTGTGTTTCCCCAGACCGTAACCCTCCAATCTGAAATATATGAATCCGAAACTAATTGCACATGGTATTTAATCAACTTCGGATATGTACTTTGTGCTTACTAACCCCCTTCCAACTTTTAAAACTTTGTATCAGTCAAGCTGAAAGCCTACATCAAAGGGGAGGCGAATTTAATTATTTGTGGTCATTTTCACAGGTGCCTAAGCTAGATACCACTTTTAATTATTATGATTAAAAGAGTTCGGTTATACAATCTGTTTCGTTTCGTTTCGGTAGGTTTCGGTGGGTTTCGTTTCGTTGCGGTAGATTTCGTTTCGTTTCGAATTCGTTTCGCACTTTACAGATACCTAGGGCTATGTTTGGGGGGAATTGATGAGAAATTTATTTATGTTTACAATAACTGGGGGTGGGGGTGACAAAGTCGGGAAAACAGGTGGTACTCACAGGCGTTTGCTTTATATTTTTCATAAGTTACTTTAAAACACATATACATTACTATAACTTTCAAACTATATGAAAAGGCAGAACCCGAGGTTCTGCTCCCCTTTTCCTATAGTTAGAATGATCTAACTGTGTCTCGGGACACGCCCTCACCCCCAGGTCCGTAGGACATTATCACTTTAACGATTGACCATTCTATCTACCTAAGCCTGTTGATTTTATAATGCGATTCAACTTTTTCATATATAGTACTCGACCACACGATATATCAAAGACTAACTGGGTAGGAAAAGGGGTATTGAGGGAGAAAAGGGAGGAAAAGGACGGAAGTACGAGGGGGTGGGGTTCGATCTTCTATTTCTCCCACGTACCCCACCCCTATGTTGCATATCCAGACATCCAATCATTTGATACAAAAATATTTGATGTACTACCTGTGCATGAATATGATAAGTATAGCTATATCTGGAAGCCAGTGATAAACTTTAACGCCTCACGTGCTTCCTATCTTGCACAATAAGAATGACACATTAAATATCGAAATTAACGGTCTTAATGATGATATAGATAATATTCATGTAAATATAAGAATAATTCTATAATGCTTACCTGGACGTTTGAACGGACTGTTGAAAAACTTAAACATCTAGGTCATTATTCTGGAAGTAAAATACTTTTTTATAAACTTGGATAACAATTCACACCACACTAAATATTGTCAATATAGAGAAACAATAAAAGAAGAAGGAAAATCAAATTAACACAAATTATGATGAGCGCTATCCGGGAGCGATTAAGCACATACTAGAGACAACTAATCTTACCTTATGATGATGATGATTTAATAGAAATGAAAACGAAACTACAAACGTAGGTAATTATTTTGGTTTTCCGTTCCGCATTTTAGTTACACCCACTGATAATGGAACAAGTTACTAAAAATCGAACGCGCCGATAAAAACATTCTGAGATCAAGAAAAGCATGGGTAAGAACAGTTATGAAGTGGATAATTTGATAAAAGATTAAAAATTAGATCTGTTGCAGGGGGTGGAGGTTAACTCCTGGCTAAGGGGTCACAATACATAGCCATTTATTTCATGATAGAAAGAAAGGGGCCCGAAAAGACAAAATAGTAAAAATGAATATCACTTGATTAGGATAGAAAACGCACAACGAGTTGGATAATCATATCCAACCACAAACCATGGGGAGGTCAATAGGACGGTTTCAAGAAATGATTTCAGTTATTTCATGTCACCTAATATTATTTTTTTTTTCCAATGTATAGGCCTGTTTGTTTTCTTCATCATTAAAAAAAATGTCAATTAATATCATCTCCAGGGCTTGAAACTAACTCTTTATGTCACCAGTCCAGCCTGACTGATAAGGTATAATTTCAACCAGTCTGCAGAAAAAATTACCAGTCCACCAGAGTTTTTCAGAAATAAATAAACATATTTTGTTCATGTTTATATTAAAATAAAATAACAGAATTTAACAGGTTGGGAACACTTCCCCTATAGCGAGATATTCTCGCTAAAACGCGATTATCCCTCTCTAGCGAGAATAAATATATCGCGTACAACAGAGAAAAACACCCGCGGAGTACATCTTTTCGTGATTCACGTGAAAAGAAGAAAAAGTGCTAAAATGTCTGATACTTCTGCAAATATACAGTGTATAAATCAAAACAAAAACACTCACAATGTGTATTGGATTTCAGACTGCTTCCCTCTTACGCAGCAACTTCGGTATGTAATTTCATTACTATGTTGTCAATTTCATAGAAACAATTCACATCATGTTGAGTGCGTGTCGCACTTATTCAGCGTTGCACGGGATTTGCCATTATTTTCAATAAAGACGCCAAAACACCTGTTTATGGTAATGTTTATTTCTCGCTAAAGAGGGATAATCGCGTTTTAGCGAGAATATCTCACTATAGGGGAAGTGTTCCCAACCTGTTTAACTTGATATGCCTCAGACAGTATTGTAACACTTATGTGAGATTTATAATTACTAATCTGGTTCATCTGATATCTACAGAGGAATGCCAAATGTGTGTTTAAGCTTCCATAAATATGTTTTCCAAAATGATGTTTTAGAAAATTGACCAGTCCCGTCGGACTGACTAAAACAAATGTCAATCTGTCCGCCAGACTTTTAACCAGTCACAGACTGACGGGCATATGTTAATTTCGAGCCCTGATCTTCGACGTTTGATGCAAGACATGATCAGGGAGAGTACTCTAACGCTGCAGGCTGTTCATTTTTTCAAGACGATAACGAGGCTAGAAATGACAGACCTGTTCTCTTGATCTTAACTTCATATATAAATTCATTGTTTTCAAGATTTTACAACACTCGTGCCACTTCCATCATTTTTTACAATTGAATTATTGGGAATTCATTCTGTCACCCTGATCCATTCCCCATTTATGCAAATGTATTCATTTATTTACGGCATGCAGTGTAGGAATACCTACTGTGGATAGGGGCACAAACTTTATTGTATGAGTGATATCCGTAAATATGTGATAAAACTTACTTATTTAATATACAATTAATAGGCACATAGATCTTTACCAGTTCGTGTACATTTCAACCTTTAGGAATTATCTCCCTTAAAATGTAAATAAAATTATTCTTTTACTTAGGTATTTTACAGCTGCATTACAAATTTACAAATAATGTACATGTAATACTCTGAAATTTACATGTTTTAGATATTATTGTAACTAAAGTCAATATATTTTAATTACCTATCTATTGGACAAGGCCCAATTCACGAAAATATCAAAATGCTACCTGGATGTTTTATATTGTTAGGTCTGGATTTGAAAGGCTAAAATTAGATTTAAATGATGCAAAAACTGCTGAAAGTGAACTACAACCAACTTGACCAAAAACTCAGGATTCTCACTGAACAAAACTCAGCCAATGAAATAACAAAACCCGTGAACTTTTCCTCACCTATTAAACTAAGTAAATAAGGGAGTGCTTGAATCTAATGCTGGACAAGTGCCCCCCCCCCCCCAAGACAACTCGTCCCTTCTCAGGACAACTCGCCTCTCTCAGGACAAGTCGCCCCTTCTCTTGAGACAACTCGCCCCCCAATATTATATATAAATATATTATCACATTTTAATTTCATTTTGTGTATGTGAGTAATTGTACAAAAATTTACACTTTTAGCCCTATAAAGATACGTCTTTTTATTTCATACTTTAACATGAATGGTAAATTATAACAGAATTATACACAGATTTAATTTTTGCTTTTCAGAAAAAATGATATTTTTCATAATTCATTTGGCAAGGAAAATTACATTTACTGATCTTCAGGTAATTGATTACATGTCTCCAATACTGAGGAAAAATTTTGGGGGTTGGGAGGTGTGTGTGTTTTATCGATACAGTATACATAAGTATAAATGTGAAGCATGAATATTCTAATTACATGTAATTATCTTTTAATGCGTTTCTCAACTCCCCCATTTTAGAAATTTCATAACAACTTTGCTTTACTGGGGTTTTTTTTTGCGTCAATTTCAAAGTGAAAAGTACTCTGATGACGAGTACCTTAATGTTTGAAGTAAATGTAAACAGCTTGGGGAAAATCAAACAATTAGATTTAACAACAGACGCAGATTATTGATAATTATACTACGTCAGCTGTAGACCAAGTTAATACTCTCCCTACCAATCGCTAACTAGCTTCTGCTGAAATTATATATTTTACATGTTCATAAAAGTGATGATGAATTTACTGAACCCAAACACTGGATATTCACTAAAATGTTTCGTCTTGCATAAAAAGACACGAAGTTTGGTGTTTATGTGAACATGTCTTTTTGTATGTGATATATTTACTATCTATAAGAAAGAACAAGGTACGGTTTTATACATAAAAAGGCCCAAAAATTTTCTCTCTATAAAATGTGTCTGGAATTAACCTTAATCAGCGTTTTAAGAAAGTAAAATAAATGCCAGGTATACTATGTCAACAAAATCAGAATGATAGTCCTAAATGGATAGCATTATGACGTCATGAATAAGACATTTCCCGCCTTTTTCTCAAAATAAGCCTGAAAACTGTTAAATGTCATACAAATTATTGCTCAGGAAAAGATGTGCGCATTTGTCAAGCAAAATGAAAATGATACATATTGTGTATTATTTTGAGATGAAAAACATGCTTCAATATGAATTTGCTCGACGCATGCGCTGTATGTTTTCTGAAAGGAAAACCACCTGAATTTGTGGATATTTTCATTGAAAATGGCATTTTTGCAATTTTATGCCAACTTCAAGCTCTCGTCATATGACACAAATAATTTTGCTGATCAAACTGAGCGAATTTTGGGTTTGCTAATCTATTCCTTAATTGAATGCCAGTATTTGAGCTCCAAGTGAAATCATCAATATTTTGGGCCAGATGACTTTAGAAACTGTACCTACTTCTTTATTTAATTTTTTCTAATACACCTCTTGGATTTAGACCAAAAATAATAATTGTAAACATGTATGATATGAAGGGGAGAGTTATATTAAGAGAGGGGGCGAGTTGTCCCAAATAGGGGGCGAGTTGTCTCGAAGAAGGGGCGAGTTGTCTTGAGGGTAAGTTGTCCTGATACCCTTGAGACTGAGAATTTCACTTCAATCATAAAATGTGCTTTTAATTTCATATGTACTAATCATATCTATTAAAATATTGTATCATATACATTGTAATAGCAATCTAATTAAAATTAGACTTGTATATCCGCTCCTCTACAATACACTTCAATATACAAGTCTAATTTTAATTAGATTGCATATAATAGTTAAAGTACTGTGCTGCAGATCTACATATACACATGTATGATCTTTAACAGAAAGATTTTGCGGGTTTTCTTGGAAGTTTTAGAAGAACGAAAGTTGTGTAAAATTTAATATATATATAACGGTGTCACCATTAAACCGAGCGAAATGATCATTGGCTAATCTCGGTTGAGATTCAGCTCAGATGGATGTTGGGACTAATTAGCTTACACCTGATCTTGGAGCAGTCCATCCTAATTCATGTCTGGAAATTTACATTCAGCTTTTGCCAGTTCAAGCAATTAATATGCACTTAGGTGACACTGCCGTTTACTTTAGATGAGTGATTTGACTGTTAAACTAACTCTCTCTCTCTCTCACACTATTAATATTGCATTGCTTAGATGAAGTGAGTTTTAGAGTTACCATTCTTAGTCTTAGAAAAGTGTGAAATGAATTGAAAAAAACCTTTGAACTTGCCAATCAAGATAAATAATGTAATGAAATTTAAGAAATGATATACTGTGTGAAGAAAGATGCTCTAATATATAATGAGCCCCACAGAAAGCCTTAATATATTGGTTCAAAAGTTTTGTAATCTTATCATGAATATACATGTACATATAATTGATACAAGGTCTGTACACAAGTAGACAAAAGTGAAGTGTAAGATAGAACAAAGATAAAGTGAGTTTTAGAGTTACCCTTCTTAGTCTGGGATATGGTGGAATAGAAAAAGAAACTTTGATTTAATGATGCTTTGATAGTTGCAATAAGTATATTGACTCTAAAGAATATTGAGGAATAAAAGGTCAAAGATAGTGTGAATGATGATAGCATTTGATCAATGAACTTTGCTTCTTTATCTAACTTAGCACTCCTGAAAGCACATGCACAGGCAATTACCTTTATTGGATCTAAAGGTGGAAGATCACATGTACTAGATATTATTTCAGTCAACTGTTTTTAGTTTATTAAATATAATTCTGTTTCCACCTAAAAACATCACCTCCCTGCACAGAATTCCAGAAGGATTGCATATTTCCTCCTTTGCTTGTTTTTTTTTCTGCAATTCATAATTTTTTTTTTTTTCAGAATAAAGTATACGTGTATATGGTTGTGATTAGAGATATACATCATCCGACTGATTCCATATGTTAATGAAATGAATTAAATTTTTTGAAAATACACGAGGGCATGAACAGCGACGTTTTACGCCGGGATCTTCATGAAGCTCGTTAGCACTTCATGACGAGTATGCTGGAGTGAAGCATTCCCTCTTGTATTCACAAAAGTGAAATTCATTTTTTATATTTACATTTTACTTACATTTCTGTAGAAATATTCCCAGCAGCAAAAATGTTCATACTATATTTATCAAGATTCATATACACATTGTTCACATTCATGAGGAAATGGCTATCAATTCAAATGATAAAGAAATCAGAAGGTATAAACATTGGAAATGTAAATATATGGTTGTGATTATAGATGTGGATGACCTGACTGCATATACATGGATTTTGTTGTAATATACTTCAGATTTAGAATGGCACCCTCCCTCTGAAATATACTTTATGGTTGTGATTATAGATGTCGATGACCTGATTTTGTTGCAATATACTTCAGATTTAGAATGGCACCCTCCCTCTGAGGCAGAGATGAAGATCCTAGAGGCTCGTCGCGAGAGGTCGGACAGAATCAGTAAGCTGATGGGGGATTATCTACTGAAGGGCTATAAGATGTTGGGCAGTGTCTGTCAGATTTGTGACGTGAGTAAATGTCCAAGATTAAGACGAAGAGTTCATTGCTATTCTTAGATTACGTGAGAAGCCTTTGAATACTGGAAGATTTAGAATTCATACATTCTCTGATGCTGTGGTTTATATATGCATTATTTTATGAATTGTAGACTATATTGTTAGAAGATAGAGAAGGGGTGAACTACTGCATAGCTTGCAGTGAATTAGACACCGACACTGATAAGGATGATCCAGGTTAGCTAAAAATGATTTCATCTAACAGTGAATAAGTCTTTTATGCTGTTGTGTTCAATGTGTTGTGGTGATTTTGGCAAGTTTGAAATTTGAGATATTGAAGTACATGTACCTGTTATTCTGAATCAATGTTTTTCATTGGAGGAGGTAAAGAAGCAGGTACAGTTTCTACAGTCATCTGGCCCAGAAACTTGATGATTTCAGTAGGAGTCCCAAAATCTGCCATTCCAATAAAGAAGATATAAGCAAACCCAAACTACATTTAATTTGACCCAAAATCGTTTCGTACTGTAATGACAAGAGTGTGAAGTTGGCATAAAATTGCCAAAAATGCCAAAATCAAAAAACACCGATAATCCCTTGGGTATTTTTAGCTCACTTGAGCCAAAGGATTGGTAATGTGAGCTTTTCTGATTAAAACTTTCCGTTGTTAGCTCACCTGAGCTGAAAGCTCAATTGAGCTTTTCTTATCACCTTTTGTCTGTCATCTGTCCATCTGTAAACTTTACATTTTCAACTTCTTCTACAGAACCTCTGGGCCAGAAAAATTAAAATTTACATGGAATCTTCCTTAAATTGTGCAGATTCAAGTTTGTTAAATTCATGGCCGTTGGGGCCACAATAGGGAATTAAACTTTTACATGAAAATATATAGGAAAAAGTCTTTATAAATCTTCTTCTCAAGAACCAATAGTCCAGACAAGTTCAAATTTACATGGCAGCTTTTTGACATAGTGCAGATTTATGTTCGTAAAAATCATGGCCCATGGTGGTAGGTAGGGGTCACAATAGGGGGTCAAAATTTTACATGCAAATATAATGGGGAAATTTTTAAATATGGACCGAGGTGACTCATGGGTCTCTTATTTTCTTATTGCATTGGTCACATCGGGCGGGGCATTCATGTCCTATGGACATATTTGTAGTTAAAATATCTCCCGAACTATTTAAGATGGAGCTTTCATATTTTGTTTATAGATTTCTTATGGCAAGGTCTTCATATCATAAAGCAGGTGATGGCACAATAAAGAAAACTCACTGTTATGGCCCTGAGTGCTAAGCATAGGTCTAAATTTGTGGTACTTCACCTACAGCAGGTGACATCTCAATATGAGTGAAAAATTCTCAATAGGACGTTAAAAGAAAACAAACCATGATAAATGACCTTGTGACATTGCATGGTCTTATCCAGAACAGCAAGGATCATGTTAGTCATGTTAGTTAGGTGTTGAGGCATCTCTGTTATGTGAGTTCATTTTCAGTTATGTAATGATCTTTTGGGGCTTGGTTGGGGCCACAATACGGGATCAAAAATTTTCATGGGAATAAAGATTGATAAAAAAAAAAACTCCTTTAAAAATCACAACAGCCAAATAATGACAGAGCCAAGGTGACGCAGGTGAGCGATGTGGCTCATGGGCCTTTAGTTTATCAAATTATGGATCCTGGGTACAAGAGTGAATCTAGAAGCAGGGATCAAGTCTTGCATAGTGCATAAATAAGACAAAAAAACCATAGTGCATGAATATGAATATAGACCAAAAAACATAGTGCATAAATA
This sequence comes from Ostrea edulis, assembly GCF_947568905.1. Classification (NCBI taxonomy): domain Eukaryota; kingdom Metazoa; phylum Mollusca; class Bivalvia; order Ostreida; family Ostreidae; genus Ostrea; species Ostrea edulis. The sequence continues at coordinate 31,957,529 of NC_079168.1, forward strand.
TAGACCAAAAACATAGTGTATGAATATAGACAAAAAAGAGTGCTTGAATATGAATATAGACAAAAACATAGTGCATGAATATAGTCTAAAAACATAGTGCATGAATATAGACCAAAAACAGTGTATGAATATAGACAAAAAAGAGTGCTTGAATATGAATATAGACAAAAACATAGTGCATGAATATAGACAAAAAACATAGTGCATGAATATAGACAAAAACCATAGTGCATGAATATAGACAAAAAACATAATGCATGAATATACATGTAGACAAAAAATAGTGCATGACTATACACCAAAAGAAATAGTGTGTGAATATAGACAAACAAATAGTGCATGAATATTGACAAAGAAAACATACTGCATGAATATATATATATATATATATATATATATATATATATATATATATATATAAACTGCATGAAAATAGACAAAAATACATACTTCATGAATGTATGAATATAAATGTATTTATGTAATACCCGTTTAATGTTAATCACAGAAACGTGTTGCTCTGACCCCAACAGTAAGACAGACAACATTACTTGTGTGAATTGTCATTTATTGTGATGACAATGTTAAAAGGGGGATATCACCCAGAATGATATACATTGGTACTACTTAAAATTGCGTAGTGGTCTCCCCTGATATAAAACAAATTAATGTAGAAATAAAAATGACACTGTAAAAAGGGGAGCTCACCCAGAAATATATCATACATTGTTGCTAATGAAAGTTGCCTAATGATCTCCCCTGATATAAAACAAAATACTGTAAAATTTAAAAACGGGGAACATAGTGTAAAAACATACATTATATACAATACAACCCAAAATTTGGCGTTCAAAAACAAAATGTATTAATATAGTGTATAAAATCATTGAACAACAAGTACTCCCTTTAAATAATCCACCCTCCCCATTTTGATTTGTCAAAATGAAAGTAAAGTGAATAAATTCTGTCAATGCATGATTTCTGTATCTATTATATTTATTTTGTAATTTCTAATATCACGAGAGAGAGAGAGAGAATGCCATGGGTTACCGTACCAGAACTTTTCATTCATGGAAACGTTACGTCGTTCATTTTCAATAGGAAAAGAACGCAAAAGGATGTACACAAAGACATGCATTCGCCATATGTATCGTTTCTGAATGCTTGTTTGTATTCAGGTATTACACACATAGATTTAACGGGGGTAACGTACGAATTCGTGATATAGATAAGAGTCACACAACCAAACACTTAGATAATACCTGAGGTGTGGGATCATACAGATGTTTTTGTGATGGTAGTACATCTTTTGTTTTCAAGAAATTATTTGAACTCAGTGGCGTAGCGACATGAAAGCACTGTAAACACGTGCTTACAAATATTTTTTGCAATTTTTTTTAAATGCATTGTTATTTTTTCATAAGAAATCCCAACAACGCGTTGCGTTCGTATTGAAACTGTTCCTGAAGCGTCCCGAGTTTGCTACTACACACTGTACCAAAATCTACCCTGTGTAAAAAAAAAAAGGGGGGGGGGAGAGATCGAGAGATCACAAAGTTCTTCAAAAAGCACAAATCCTAAGTGCTTGACCCCAGCAGTGTGAATAAATCTGCTGATACACTCCATATTATAGGGTTAACAAACCAATAAGATACTAGAATAAACACTCAATCTGATAAGCCAAGATTAAGCCTATTAGCCAATGAAATTACAGAAAACAAAAAATGTTCAAGAGGTCTTGCAAAACGACGGGTATAATGAATTACATACCGTTCGACAGGGGATAGTTACTACTCCTAGGCATCTAATCCCATCTCTGGTGTGTCCAGGGTCTCGTGTTTGTCCAACTCTCTATTTTGTATTCCTTATAGGAGATATAAGATTGATCACTGTTCGTCATCTTCACCTTTCATTCAACAGTGAAAGATGAACATGTGAAACATTGAAATACTAGACTAAGTATTGTTTTATACGATCTTAGATATCTTCCGAAATGAATAGGAAGTATTATAGACATAGAAAACATGTTGTATATATGCAATAACCACGTAAGAAAGATAACTCTTGATCATTCTTGTACGTGTGTCTACGCTTATGGCGGGCGTTTCCGGTTAACATGATGCTTGCTCCCCTTAGGCACCTGTATTCATTATATTAACCTAATTGTCCTTTTCCTTGTAGATACAACCTGATTCATGTATAATTTAAAGTATAAGTATTAAACACTATTCACTACCAATATCTCAGTCGAGAATTAGCACATCTTTAACATAAGTCCACATAACTTTGGTAATTTTTGTCATGTTGAAACAATCATTTGTTTGTTCTTTAACCATCCCTTTCTGATGGGTATTTTTCTATATTTTAGTTGTTAGTTCAACAGCAGCCAAATCTTTGACAGAGGAGAGACAAATCCCTACCCAAATAAGATATGCTGCAGAGTCCAGTGGTAGAAATCAAATCGCCCACGTATCACAATCTGTACCGCACTCCAAAAAATCTAGACCGGATTTGTATGAGACAAGTTCCCAGAATCCCGTGAAATCAACAGGCGGATCGGAGAGTTTGGAGCCTTGGCAAAGTTCAGCTGTGAACAGTCTGTGTGAAAAAATTCAATGGGCGAGTGAGGAATTAAAACATTCTAACAGCGTAGATTACAGTATCCAGTTGTGTCAACTCATTAAGGGGAGCGCGGACGCTCTGCAGAGCTTAAAATCCTTACAATGATTAAATTACATTGTCTTCATGAAATTGAAATAGTCTATATGGAATGCGGCTTGTGTTTTTGATTTTATAATATATAGATAAATACCAACCCATTATTTCACCAAAAGGAATAGAAGATATCTTTTTTTTTTAACTTTGTTCAAGGCTGTAGCAGTGAGGATTTATTTTGAGGTCCTCTCCGTTTGTCAAGGTCATTTTCAAAAGACCCGATAATTTTGCTTCTGACCCCGGGCCGATATTTTTGCTTCTGACCCCGGGCCGATAGTTTTGCTTCTGTTCCCGGGCCGATAGTTTTGCTTCTGGCCCCCGATATTTTCATACCCCCCGCAACAAGTTGGGGGGGGGGTATACTGGAATCGGGTTGTCCGTCCGTCCGTCTGTAGACGCAATGGTTTCCGGGCTCTAAAGCATTATCCTTTCCACCTACCGTCACCATATCATATATATGGACTACCCATGGGATGAAGATGTTCCCTATCGATTTTGGGGTCAAAAGGTCAAAGGTCAAGCGCACTGGACATCGAAGTAGCAATATGGTTTCCGGACTCTAAAGCGTTATCCTTTTCACCTACAGTCACCATATCATACATATGGATAACCCATGGGATGAAGATGTTCCCTATCGATTTTGGGGTCAAAAGGTCAGAGGTCAAGCGCACTGGACATCGAAGTAGCAATATGGTTTCCGGGCTCTAAAGCGTTATCCTTTCCACCTACAGTCACCATATCATACATATGGACTACCCATGGGATGAAGATGTTCCCTATCGATTTTGGGGTCAAAAGGTCAGAGGTCAAGCGCACTGGACATCGAAGTAGCAATATGGTTTCCGGGCTCTAAAGCGTTATCCTTTCCACCTACAGTCACCATATCATACATATGGACTACTCATGGGATGAAGATGTTCCCTATCGATTTTGGGGTCAAAAGGTTAAAGGTTACGTGCACTGGACATCAAAGTAGCAATATGGTTTCCATTTAAATTCTTTAACGGCTTTTTTCATCGCATGGAGATGCTGTGTTCCTAGATACCTTTTGGATCATAATACTGAAGTTGTACCTATTACCAACACCCTTTGGGAGATTGGGGTAAGCGGGGGGTATTCTTAGTGAGCATTGCTCACAGTACCTCTTGTTGCTTCTGTTCCCGGGCCCTTGACATAGAAAACTACCTATGTTTGTTGTTTTATCCTACAGAGAGGTCTCCAGCTGTAGGTCAAGTGCCACAAATTTTGATCAGTGCATGACGCTCATGGACGTCGCTCTGAGAGGGGCGAGGGTGTTATCTTGGAATGCTAATGTCGGGTGTTTGACGTAGCTCTGAGGGGATTTGTTATCGTGCGAACACTAATGGCGGGTGTTTGACGAAGGAACTACGTACGTTTAACGTTTCATGGGTTTGACGCAGTTTTCTGAAAACCGAACCAGGTGTTGTAATGTGGGCTTTCTCCTCGTATTACCCCCACCCCCCCCCCCCCCCCCCCCCCCCGGAAAACGGGTCAGCGTTAGACACACACACCCCTTCCATCGGAAAATTGGGTCCAGCATAAAATTTCTATGTAGGCCAATATCTTTCCACTGGCAAAAAGCACCACAGTCTAGAATTGTTAAATGGGGTAATGTTAACAGCTTTAATTCATATGAAAAATAAAATGGATATAAATGCCATATTTGTTTGCCAATAATACAACAAAGATTGAAGGATCATTTTATTCAAAATTTACATAGCAACATGCAGTATGAATCAAAATGCACTATTTACAAACATTTGGTTGATAATTTTTGCTTGCAATATTACCTAGAAAAATCTATTCCTAAATTGTACAAAAAGGGTATCTCCAAAATAAGGCTATCATCACATAATTTATCCATAGAAACTGGCAGACATAAAAATGTACCACGTGAAAAAAGGTTTTGTAAAACATGTATCACTGAAATTGAGGATGAATACCACTTTTTGTTAGTCTGTCCTGTATATTGCCAGATTAGAGCTAAATTAGTGAAAAAGTATTACTGGAGTAAACCCTCCATGTTCAAATTTATACAACTACTAAGTGTGAACAATGTTAAAGAACTCTGTAACTTGGGGAAATTTATCTGTAGAGCTCTTGAACTAAGAACAGTCCATAATATGTAATTTGTATCGTCATTCTCCTTTTTTACTATCACTATACTAGTGTATTTACTATATACTATTGTATGCTAGATGTCTTTGAAAGAATTGGCCGTTTATTTTCAGCTTTGTAGTTATTATCCATGTTCAATTTTGTTATAATGCTATAAGATGTATGTCTTTCGCAATAAAGTTATTATTAAATGCATGCAAATTTATTTGTTTATGTATTTGTCAAGCTAATCGATCATTAAAATCAGAGATTTAGTTTCAGAAGTATAATTGCTTATTCTTAACTTGATAATTATATTTATTGAACAAGTCGACAGACTTAATTGTATAGAATGAATTTAAACATTAGATTTCACGTTCTGAACTGATGTTTTGTGCATTCTAATAATAGAACCGGAAACGGGTAGATACGGCAGTTAAAATAGAAGAAGAGGAGAAGCGTGCTGTCATTTGGGGGCCATTCTATACTGGATTGCGTTTTCCTGCTTTTTCCACATGAACAGAGTCAATGTAGTTAAATCCTAGGCGGAAAAAAAACGCCCTGGGATAGAATTTTCCCCCTCTTGTTTACGGATTTTACTTATTTTAGCGCATAAAATGGGGGGAATGACATACCGGGACGATTTTACCCCCAGGGGGAAAAGTCACTTAAACCGGACCCGCTTTTCGGGAGTTTGGGGTGGATTCTATACAAGGAGGTGTCTATGCTGCAACACAGGGACCAATGGCGGTTAGTGACATAACATTTATAAAAACGGTACTAAGTGATATATGTTTATTTCATTGAAATAAGAACACACTATTTTGTGAAAAGTAAATGCTAAATACCCAAGGCATTGAATATTAAAATATACGGGGGGGGGGGGGGACGCAAATCCTGTCCAACACCCTATTTTGTGAAAAATATACGCTAAATACCCAAGACATTGAACATTAAGTAGCAACAACCACGCTCGCTAGGTGGCGCGTCATGTTCTATTTTTATTTCTACAGGAAAAGTGGGACGAGGTTCCACCCTATTTTTTACGGGCTAGTATGGATAAACCTAGAGCCTACGAATGATGCGAAGTTGATCGTTCGGATCTAAAATAGCTATATTTAGCGTATCTCACGTGATTAGGCATATTCCAGAAAATCCCTTTGAGATTGAAGCGATTAAGCAGAGCGAGTATATGTAAACATTTACTTAACGGTGAAATACGCAACAAAGAGTGACATATTAATACATTTTATGCATGAATAAATTATATTGAGGTCAAACATGAACGATAATTGCCCGTGTTCATGTAGTATTTGATTGATTTAGATATCCAAGGAAAGATAACTCCCATTATTAACGTACTCACAACGTACCGGTGGTATACAATAATACAATGTTTATACATTTCTGAATGATGAGTGAATCTTTACTTTCATCAGAATCTCTTCCATCATACTCGCAGACCAGGTCCCCATACCCCTACCAGTGTCAATCTGTGACTGATAGCAGTGCGGTATTTAATTTGATATAGTCTAGAGGAAATTCGAAATATGGTAGTGACATTTCTTCCTCACTGAATTAGCTGGATTTTTAACGTTTAAAGAAAAGTGGGGTATGGACTGGGGGGTTAAAAATGCTATTTGCCCAATTTTCAACAATATTAATTACAAGGCAAGGCAAAAGGGGTCATAAGCTACAGATGATGCAATTTTCACTTGCAAGTTGCACTGCCACAAGTTACACTTAATTAGTGACTTACTTACAGATAAATAAAGTAACTTACAAATATTTAATTTATTTATTTATCTATCATTTCATTTCATTTTTTTTTTTTAATATCATGGTTTGTACTTGTAGAGTCATCGCAATAAAGGGACATTAATTATTAGTGTTACAAAAAAAATCTGATCATGCAGTTTTTAAATTTCTGAATTTTGAAAAAATAAATAATAGATTCTGATACCACTCAGCCCCCCGACTGGCCAGATAGTTCTGCTTTTGTCAGTTCTGATGCAACTAGCTCAGCCCCCAGACTGGACAGAGAGTCCACTGTTTCGGTAAATTCTGATAATGATGCAACTCGCCCCCCCCCCCCCCCCCCCCCCCCCCCCGACAGCTCTACCAGAAGTTCTCGGAAAAGACTTGCTGATGTTTAATAAATCAGTTTTCCTATTAATTTTACTTTTGCTCCTGTTCATCTGTTCATTAGGCTATGGCCCAATCTGATTAAATTTAAGATCGTTGATCCGCTCCGTTTTCCTCTTCCTTTCCTGTATCTGTGAAGTCCAGAGGTGAGATATATTCTTTCCAAAACAACTAAGAATGTTCATGGAACAATTTAGTATTAATTGTTTTCCTTTTCTGTTGTATGCCTTATTTCAAGAAATAACTTTCAGGTCACTTTTTAATGTGAAATGGAACATTTTCAATTTTTGACAACCTGACGGTAGGGGTGTTTAAGGCCCTATACCTCATTTTCTGTAAGGAAGTGGAGTAAAAGGAATCCAGAATTGGATTCAGCATACTCAAAATTGGTAATTACACCTGCTTTTTATTGTTTTGGGTAATGGTGTTTCAAGAAATAAAGTTGGGTCACTTTTTGATGCGAAATGAAACATTTTCCGTTTTTGGTAACCTGACGGTAGGGGTGTTTGAGACACTATATCTCATTTTCTATAAGAAATTGGAGTAAAAGGAATCCAGATTTGAAATCAGCATACTCAAAATTGGTAATTACACCTGATTTTTATTGATTTGAGTAATTTTTAAAAAATGGGTGGTGGTTGCTACATTAAGATATACGGTGCGCATTCACGAGCACCTAAATCCTTTCTTGTTTTACACAATGAGCCGGGTCTGGAAAGGACAACTTCTAGATAACTCCTTTAATAGCTTGATTGTCATACAAAAAAGTGCATCAAAAGAAGACATGAAAATAGAATGTCTGTAGAATTGGCAGATGTACATGTAGCAGTGTCCGGGATCTGCTTGTTACTTTATGTTATTACACTCGTGATAAGAAGAGCAATCTTTACTCCTCCCCTTTTCAGTGAGAAAATTTCCGGATTACGGATGACTATCGTCTGGCATGCTCGGTGGCGCTAGATTTACTCTTGATATTTTGTCAAAGGTCAAACGAATCGACATAGGGACGGGGGTTAGCTGGTGCTAATCCGCACCTTTTGACAATGGTCACTCCATGTCGGTAGTATTCAGTGATAAGGCACAGCAAGTGTCCATTTTAGTATAGAGATATAGCGATGGTTCGCGCTACACACGGGTTACTTATATAAAATGTAGAGGTCATTTAAGGGCATAGGACACCCCTAAAGATTTTACTATTGCATTTTCTAAAACTATTTGTAAATCTTGATACTGTTAAAAAGAAAAACCATGTTTACCACAATTTTTTTTCCATGAAACCACTTTAATTTTTTTTCATTATTCGCAAATCTTTACTTAAACATTCAATGGGAAAACATTACCGAAAAGTCGAAATCCTTTAAAACGTCTTGTTTGTGAATTTTGTTAATTTCATCTATTAATGACCGGTTTATGAATTGTTTGATCAAATAATAGAAAATCCCTGTAAACACAACCAAATCTCGGGTATCCTATGACTTTGATACATATATATTATTACTACAGTAACTTGATCCGAAGAGTCGGATCACGTCGAGTTGACAGGCGTGGATCATCAGATCACACGAGACGCGAAGCGTCGAGTTTGATCTGATGTTCCGCGCCTGTCAACGAGACGTGATCCGACTCTTCGGATCAAGTTACTGTAGTAATGATAAATTTATTATATACCCCCTTCTGCCTTTTAAATCCACATTTATAAGATACTAAATGCAATCCAAATTATCAAAAACACAGATATACCATGAAATTATTTTTGTGTACGCAGTTTCGTTTGTGACGCGGTCAATATTTTCCACAAATAACGTTGCGTTGATGCATTGTGACGGCATCAGTTTCAGAGGATACTGATACGGAATCAGAAAACCACAGTGTGGTGATCCGGAAAACCGGATCACACGCTGTGAAATCCACAGTATCAAAGAACGATACATTGATGGGTATATAATAAAGACACCTATAACGTATAATTTTGTTTTCCCCACGATAATTCTGTGTCGTTGTCCATCTACCACTCACTTTAACATCTTCACTACGATATGATTTTTTTTTTTTTTTTTTTTTTTTTTTTTTTTAGAAATTTCATTCCTTCTTTGACGGTCATTAAATATGTGTATTCGTTTTCTAATCCCTTGACTTTTTCTATTTACATTCTTTTTTGTCTACCTAGAGTCTAGTGGTGATAGCTCTTTACACTAAAATTTTATTTAATGACTCGTTAAAACACCTGATAACATCACTGTTCGCTATCTTCACTTCTATAGTTTTTGTTCATTACACATATCGGTATTCTAGAGCTTTCGCTCATTATATATGAGAGTCGTTCGAAATGTAACGTGTATTGTACCACAGCGTGATAACGCTTTGCACGATTTCATGGATGATGATATTCTTGAATAGCTCTGTTCAATACCTTTCCAACGGTATAAACACGAGCTGAAGGCTCCACATAGTTTTAAACTTGTAGTCATTTCAATAGAGCCAGTCGTTGACCACTGTTGTAAAAATGGTTGGGAAACGGGTGGAGAAGATTGGAGAAATTAGAGCTTACATAAAAGTTCACACAAAACTCAGTCATTCGGGAATGCAGATTTTTACTGCATTGGGGGAAGTTTATGGGTCTGATAAGGTATCTTATGAGACAGTTCGTAGGTGGAGAAAGAAGTTTCTGACTGGCACAGAGTCCGTCAAAGATGCAGCAAAATCTGACCGACCTGTGACTGTAACAGGCAAGGCAAAAGTCGGGGAAATAATTGAAAGTGATGGCAGATACACGACAATAAATTTCTACTTGAACAAATAAATTCGCATATACTCATAAAGTGTTACCATCGCCCAATCTAGTATTTACACTGTAATTCTGACGAAAATGGCGATAGAAATGAAGTTGATGTTTCATGTAATCAGTGGCGAAACAAATATTGCCACAAATACACAATATTTCACATGATAGATAGACACCCACCGGAAGTAAAGAGCGTGATTAAGAATTTGTGTTGATGTTTGTTATACATGTAAATTCAAAGGTCAACCATACATGTAAGTTGGTTATGTTTGCCGCCAAATAGTGCTTTACATCATAAATGTCCATTCGGTAATTTTTTCACTCATTCAGAGACATCACCAGCTGTAGGTGAAGTTCCAGAAATTTCGATCCATGCATGACGCTCTAGTCCATAGTGTGCACATTTCACTGCACTTTGTACCTACATGTAACAATTATAAAAGAAAACAAATTGTATAATTATTGCAGCGCACCATGCAGGTTGACGCCAGATTAATTTCTCACAAATATAAAAACAAAACAGTATTGATATAACATTGCGTATTCATACCAAATAAGTAATATAAGTCTCCTCCACTGCCCAGGAAAACCCATAGATTCTATAAAAACAATTTTTTGAAAACCCTAAGGAAACGTGTTAATCCAGCCATATTGCAGAGTAAACAAAAATTGAGTGGCAGAACCTCACTTTTGTATGTATTAAATATGACTACCGTTTTCATGGATTTTACAAGGAGAAAATAAACTTAATAAAGCTATTAATAGAAAATTCGACTTGTTCGTGAGAGTGCGCTAGAGATTGAATACTCAATAATAACCATTCTATAATCGAACACGTTTGCCAAATACTGAAACCTCATTGGCTGTAGCTCAAACAACTGAAATCTAGTAACAAGACACTTCCGTAACTTTATTTACGTGTCGTTAGGACAATTATTTTTCGCTATACTACTATATGTAACGCTAATTATTTTTTAATTACGCAAACGCTGATCGTGACACGTGATCTCAGTTTCTAATGCCTCATAAAAAAAACCGGTGACTTTCACTTCTAATGCTAGGTACTTGGGTAGGGAATATATGTGTTAATCTTACTTGTAACACGCAATGTGATTGGCTGAGCACACTGGAAAAAAATCAGTTTATATTGTACAAGTATAATGTAACTTGATATGGGTACACGCCCCCTTGACAACCAAGACGGCACTACTTTTTAAAATTAATTTTACATCGTAGCATCGTTTAGTTCTAGGTCTTCTGTGAAATAGAACATCAACGGGGAAAACGTGCACAATAAAACACTATTGTTTGACCGGTTCTCGATGTTAAACAAGGTGGTATTTTTACTTGTAATTTATGCACAAAACATTAACGATAAAAACTCGATACTAACTCTGATACTACGATATCATGTGCGAAATAATGGTATACCGGTATCAAGTACTTGCAACTTTGTGCTGTTTCATTTTAAATATATATTTTTCACTTTGGGGATTGCTTGATCCGCCTATTAAAGCATAAAATGTGTCATTAATGACAAAATGTACCAGATGACGTCACGCCAAAATTGATTGACAAGTGGATCACATTCTGTGAATTGTATATATTTTACTGTGTCGGATTTAATAGGTGACAATGCTGCATATGTAATGGTAAGTTATAATTCAGTTTAAAACTTTTATAAAGTCAAGAAACCACAATTCGTGTAGCATTTTTTGACGCATGACTTATATTGTTTGATGTCAGGTTTAGATTTATATAAAAAAAAAAAGAAATAAAAAAAAAAGAAGAAGAAACAACTTCCCGGTATCTACTGTCAGTGCGACTCAAAAGTCGACCATCTGTTGTGCAGTAAACATGAGACTTGTATATGTAGCCTACACATATCTTCTGTTATCATAATTCGTTGCAAACACCACCTGCGTTTTAAAGTTTGATTAAAGTACATGCTCAAGTTATGGGAAGAACCAAGATGGCGGTTATCTCGGTCGACACTTGGTCAGGCTGTTGCTGAGTGAATCCTTGCGCGGTGCACGTGCTTTCTATTTCTCAGTGTTTGTTTACTTTTTTGTATAAATGAAGACTTGTTGAAAACAGTTTTGTCTTTTTACATTAAAATTATAAGGAATGAAGCTTCGCGGATTATAAAGCGTAAACTGCACCAAGTTACATTATCTCGTATTACATTGGTCAAAATTAGCTTCATCCCTTAATTGTTAAATGTCTTGGCTTTGACTATTTCACCTACAGATGGTGATGTCTCGGTATGAATGAAAAATTTTCGGCGGGACGTAAACCAATCAATCAATTAATCAATCTTCGGTTTGACGCATTTGATGGGATTGAATCTCTCGGCGGTGAATCGTGACTGGTGTTGTGCCATGCCCGTTATGGAATGATGATAATAAATAGAATGCATGTCACGATTTCGAAAATTATCTGATTAGGTATATGGAAATGAATTGTTAGTAGGAAAAGGCAGGAAATCGGACATAACTATATGATATAAAAACAATCAACGTCACATAAGGACCAAACTGTAACATCTCGCGCAGTTACAAAATGTTCAAGGCGACAGACAAAGTGATCCGTGAAGGTTGCTATGCTTTACATGCGACACAAAATTTAGATCATTGTTAACAAAATAAAACCATGGAATGAAATTGAAATATACATTTTATTAACACGAAAAATACATTACATCAAAACTACAGTACTTGGCCTTAATTAAGTTTCCAAAGAAAATTTTCTCTATATATTTCATGTAAATCTATCTTTTTTTCAAAATCTTCTCTTGGAGCCAATTTTCCCTCTATGTGGATGAAATAAAAATCATTTTCTTTAGAAATATCAAAAGTAACTGTTATATTTTTAAACAATGTTACGATGAATCATTGCAGAGAGATAACATTTTATTCACAATGTTAATTTTTCAAATTCCAAAATTACACATACTTATATAAAGAGCAAGTACTCTCAAATTAAACTTCGTGTTAAAATTGTCATATCATTTACAATAGATTATCATATAATTATTCTGAAATTATTAGATGATACTTCGAGATCGGTGCTTTTTATTTCATCAAAATTGGTCAAGAAATATAAAATTGTTTGAAAATATATGGTTTTTTGTATGAAATATATAGTGGGAATTTTTTTTGGGAACTTACTTACGCCCAAGTACTGTAGATTTGGATAAAAAAAATTTAACACACCATGACAATGCTAGATCAACTTACAAAACTATGAGTCGGAGTCCACCGATATTTTTGTACATTGACATTGTGATGGTTATAAAAAGTACGAAAAATTACTTCAAATCCGTTTATTTAAATGCTATTGTCAATTATTTTACAATAAGTTTGTCGTATATATGATTATGCTGACTATCTAATTTCTCAACCCAAAATACCGTTTGTACACAAGCAAAAGGTCCTGGCTCGGTTTCAATAGCTCTTTGGTTTCCTTTGAAATCATACAATCAGTGTTACTAGTATCAAAAACAGGCCAGTACGGCGACCTGTCCCAAAAAGAGGACAAGAAAAATGGCGTCAAAGGAATCAGCTCTTTATTGTCTTCAGAGGCATATTTCAGGACCTTCCTCCATTCATTTAAAGGTAATGGTTTCAGGTTGTCTCCAGCAAACAACTTGTTAAAAGGCATGGTCCTCTTGTTGAACATGTGATAGATACGCTCGTATTTCTTGTCAGGATCATTGCATATTTTCAGCGAGATTTCTACGATGGATTTTGCAACGTAGTCTACAGGTGTGAGATCGTATGGAAAATCCATGTCAGGATAGAATCCCAGTCTCTTCATGCCAATGAGCGTTGATGCGAATAAATCGTTCTTTGGCGCCATGCCTGTGGTAGTACACCCAGTAATTCTTGCCGGTCTAAAGACTGCACCTCCTGGCAATAGATCGAGAGCTTGCATAACAAGGCGCTCGCTGGCCCATTTGCTTTGACCGTATCCCCCTGCTATATCGAAAGGATCTTCGAATTCGTCGCATTCGTACATCACCGGATGGTGTGGTTCACCAGGCCCTGGCTTGGGTGGAAAAAGAAAGACACCAAGAGTTGATGTAGAGAATATAATTTTTTGCACACCTGTCAAGGCGAGTTTAATGAACTCTTTCGTGCTAAGTACATTTGCTGTTCTGTGGTCCCGGTAATCTGTGTTAAAATTCATCATCGCTGCATTCATAAAGATGACATCAACTGAATTGCATAAGGAGGTGTAAATATCTGGTGCTATTCCTAAGCGAGGCTGTGACAAATCTGATAAAACCACAGCGATCCTATTTGTATATTCAAATTTCCAAAGGTTGTATCGGCGTAAATTTTCCATTATTCTACCAATTCCTCTCGTTTCCGACGATTCACGAACCATGCAGCAAATGTGAGCATTACTCTTTTGCAGAAGTTCAGACAGCAAGTATGCCCCAAGGAAACCTGTAACACCAGAAATCAAAATATTTTTGGGATACCTAAGGTTACTCTTAGGGTTTGTGGCCGACAGATGCGGAATAGCAACTGATCCTCTTCTAGCGAGTGACAAAAATAAATCAATTGTCATTTCAGAGTCCATAATTATCAAGTTCCTGAGTTCCTGGTCATCTGATGAATGAGTTTGTTCATTTTTCCTTAAAACATCTGTCTTTCTCTTTACCACATCTGAAAACTCTTCGATGGTATCTACGGTACCAATGTCAGTGAAAGAAAGAGAAAGCCCAAACGTGTCCTCTAGGTGTCTCTGTAGAAGTACCAACTGAAGTGAATTTCCTCCAAGTTCATTGAAAGAACTTTGCCTATGTAGTGTATATGCGTAGGAAGGATCCAACTTCAAAATTGTGCACCAGATTTGAGCTATTAGAAGTTGTGTTTCGTTTAAGTGACTGTGTCCAACAGATTGATTTTGTTCATGAATCGATTCATCTTTTTCGAGTTTTTTCTTATCCAGTTTACCGTTTATTGTTTTGGGGAATTCGGATAAGTCTAACTTCTTAATAAAGGTTGGAATCATGAATTTAGGCAGTACTTTTACCAAGTATTCTCGAAGTTCAGAGGAGAAGACGAACGTAGGTGCAACAAAAGCTGCTATTGATAATTCATTGTTGTTGATACACCTGTGAGGAACAACCACAGCAATATCTACTTTTGGATGTTGTATCAAAACTTGTTCAATTTCGTTCAAATCCACTCTCTGACCTCTTATCTTTACCATGTCGTCCAAGCGTCCAACGAAAGTAATGTTGCCTTGTGAGTCCTGTAATCCATGGTCTCCTGTTCTATAAAGAACTGACGGTGAGTTTATCATTGGATTTTGGACAAACCTTTCCTTGGTCAGATGACTGGCATGACCATGGTACCCTTCAGAAAGACCAAGTCCTCCAATGTAAATTTCGCCAATGACCCCTGGTGGCAGGGGCTTCATGTAATCATCAAAAAGATAGACATCAACACCTGCGATGCTTTGTCCTATTGGCAATTCGCAGTTGATATCTTCATGTTTAGCTTCTTGAATGAACTCAAAACAAGTGGCACAAACAGTCGCTTCTGTTGGTCCATATGCATTGAAGAATCTTCTTACATTTTTTTCTGCCCATTTTACCGCCGTTGTGAGAGTACATGCTTCCCCTGCTGTCACTATTTTCTTTAAGTAAGGCAAGTCTTTGGGGCTATATATGTTCAACAAAGATGGAGGAAGGGTAATAGTTGTAATTTTGTGTCTATTCATCGAGAGGAGAAATTCTTGACCGAGTCGTTCTCTTTCTTCTAGAATCGCAAGAGTGGCGCCACTGAAAAGGGATGTAAATATTTCTGAAATCGTTGCATCGAAACCTATGGATGCAAACTGAGCAATGACGTCGTTGGGGTTTAAATCCCACAGCTTAATCTGTGCTTTTGCGAGGTTGACAACCGAACTTTCTCGTACTTTTACGCCTTTTGGTTTCCCAGTAGACCCAGATGTATACATTATGTATGCAAGGTTCTCAAAGATATCCTTCTTTGGAAAAACGTTTGCTCTCATATTCTCGTTTTCGTCAAGCTCAAAATGAACCAGACACAATTCTATTCCATCAATAGTGCCACCCTGCACTATTCTAGGATTAGCTGCCAATTCTTTGAAATTGATATCGCCAATCCTTTCCTTTGTCGTCACGATTGTTCTAACTTGACTGTCTTTTAGTGTGAAAAGGAACCGTTCTTGGGGGTAATCTAATGGGAGTGGAAGGAAAATGTGCTTACATTTTAGAACAGATAGCACCGATATGACATAGGCGATAGAATTTGGCAGGTGCAAACCAATTACCCTCTTTCGACCGTTCACAGTCGTTTCCCGCAGAAGAACTGATAGAATTTCGATCCTATGCATTGTGTCCTCGTATGTCATGGAAGTCGTTGACGTTTTCATAGCTATTCTACTTTTGAAGCATTCGCTGCAGCTTTGAAAAATGTCAATAATAGCTGGGGATGGTTGCTTTATGCTTTCGGTTGGCGGAGGGTATAGTACAGCCATTTCCTCTTGGGGAACGAGTGATACATCACATAAAAGCTGTGAAGAATTCTCGGTGATTGAACTGACAAATACTGGAAAATGCTGAAACACATCAATTATGAAACCAAGGTCTTCAGCGGGTCTTCTGTTATAAAGAATGTGAATTTCATTGGTATCTTGAGAGTGTAGCAATAGTATATTGCAGTCATGCAAAACTTTCTCCCCAATCAAGATTTCTGATAGTGAATCTCTGGTTGTGCCGATAACGATGTTGTGATGTGGTGTTTGTTTTCGTTCCCGCAGTGCAGGGTATCTGTAAAATACATCAACGAGAAAACTCATTGATTCGTCATATTTCTTCAAATCCTCCTGGCAAATTCTGATGACGTCATTGATTTCGGTTTTCATATCCATCTGAAAAATGGCTGGGCAAATATCCGAATAAAGTCTAGAAGCACACTTTGGTAATCTAGATTTGTTTGCTATCAATCCAACGTTTACGTCTGGCGTGCAGCAGGTTCTACCAACGAAAGCAATAAGAGCTGCCATGATGAAACGAGAGTTATCTTCCTCAGATGATGGTAATGTCACAATTTCTGTCTTCAAATGGATCTCATCGGAAAGATCGATGATACCAGCAACCACATTGGTGCGTTGTTTGAAAAAAACGGTAGGTTCATACCTCTCGAGTTTGCGTTTCCAGAATGTCTCTCTTTTCCTTATGTGAACCAATGCTGATGTGTCGACGAAAAAACTGTTGTCTAATCTCAGTCCTGTGATTAACCCATGATTTCTAAAATTACACAAAGGGATGCTTGTTCCGTCTAATTTTGCAACTGACACCATAAGCGGTTCCCCCAAAGTGCTCACAATGAGGCTGTCATCGACAATATCCAGGATTGTACCAGGTTTCGTGTCTTCTGTTGGAAATCTGCAGGCAACTTCTGTACTTGTAACCATGATGAATTCCCCTGATGATGTTAGAATTTTTGCACAGCCGAGAGAATTTTCATGATTTCCCAACTCTAGAGCACGAGCAAGATTGAATATTTCTTTCGGTTTGTTGTCGAATGATAGAACTCCAAGGTTTGGGGGTATGGCGTGAAGTCCATAGTAAGAGCGTCCTTCTGTTGGTTGAATAGAACGAACAGCACAGCCAGATTTTATATCAAGTACTAGCTCCTCAAAGCACTTGATCCCAGTTTCCTGACATTTGAGATTTAGGGTGAGTGCTGAATCTTTTTTGTCGATAGCAACTCTTTGAAATTTCAGAATATCTCCTGTATCAATTCCCGGTTCCACAACATGCCAGCTAATACCATGTTCGCTTTCGCCATTTATTAAGGCCCAGCTGGTTGCATGAACACCGGCGTAAGCTGGCAGTGGAGAATCGTGATAGTTGATTGTTAAAATCGACGGGATTTGAAGTTCATTCTTTTTAAGAATACGTGGGTTCGAGATGCTGAAAAGGTAGTGAATGTGTGCTTTGTTTAGGGCCTCTTCTAGGCATGTTGCTCTTTCCCACCAATGGATACCAAACTCATCGCAGTACTTTCGGATTGATTGCGTTTCTGTAAACACGGCTACTATCTCGATATTAGCCTTTTCAAGTATCTTTAAGCAGGAGAGTAAAATGTTTCCTTCTCCAATAACAGCACATCGAATCCTTTTTTCCATATCGACAGCTGATGGTGACAAATGCTTCATCTTCTAAAATTAAAGGATAGAAATGTTTTTAAAAATTCAACAAATATTCTTCACAAGTATTTTATTAATACATTTTGGGCTTTGATAATGTTTACATACCATTTCGCTGTTGTCAGCCCATTCCAAACTGATTTACGAGATCTAGATGGAACGAAAGCACTTTACCTTCTGAGACCAAACGGAAGGTCTGCAAGTTCTGATATAAACTGACCCAGTCTTCGGTATGGGCTTTATATAACATTCCTAAATGTTGTACTCTGTTACCTTTCACGTATATATATATATACATATATATATATATATATATATATATATATATATATATATATATATATATATATATATATAAACACGCTATTTGCTGTGTTCTACTTTCCTCTTTTTATTTAATTAATTAAAATTACATTTTTTGCAAATTTTTTGCAAACTCAAACTTGTCATGGTTGCACTCCAATTCCATAAATTTCCGTCTGAAAGTGATTGTAGATTCTTCTATTGGCTACCTAAAGATAGTTAAATAATATATTATCATTTATCAATGTTTTGCCAATGATAAAGATATCCTGTTTCAATACGCATTTTCTCGAGAATGCAATGGACTTTCACTTTTAGTTAATAAAAAATGATATATTTTACAAGATATACATACAAAAAAGAACTAACTAGGATGTTTCTATTTGAGAGAGAGAGAGAGAGAGATGTAGATGGGTATGTGTTAGAGAGGGAGCTAGAGTTACTGTATTATATAAATAGTGTAAACAACCTTGACTTTTACTCCTTAACTGGGTGCTCGGGGTTTTAAATGAAATCAAAACATACCTGAGACGATTCATTAATCACTGCATACGTACATGATTGTAAAGGAATCGAGATTAAGCTTGTACAAAATTGTATAGATTTTCTATGACCGCATACATAGAATAAATGTTTGCCACGCGGAAAAAAAAATTACGTGTACAGTATGTAGCAACTGTAAAGATAAGAAATAGCCCCATGTTGGAAATTCCTTACAGTATTTTGGGTCCTTTAACTCATTTGTAATCTTTATGGTAATCGTGCCCGTCTTTCTTAAAGCTGACGTGAATTCTGAAATAGTAGACCTAGCATAGCAATCTCTACCCAGAGTTGTCGTTCCTTGCTCTCATTTAAGTGTAAGGAACGATAACTCTGGGTAGAGATTGCTAGCATAGCTCTACGTCAAAATCAAATGTAAATGCGGAACCACGCTTCCGTTTTCCGAAATGTGGTATGGCGGTCGCCCGCTCGGACACGTGGGTTTCCTTCGGGTATTTCGGTTTTCTCCCACAAAAAGAACCCCTAGCGCAAAACTTCCGTGCATTAAAGGACCCAATTGGAAATAAACTTTCGAGCTTTCATGGGTTATCCTTGGTATTTATGTATGTATGTATATTTGTATGTATGTATATACCGAATAAACATTTATTTATGTATCTAAACGTTTTACTATTATTTGAGTTGCACAAGTTCTCCATCACCGGCATTGGTGACGTCTCCATATGAGTGAAAAATTCTCGAGAGGGACGTTAAACTGTATACAAATAACTAACCATCCAACATATGAAATTACGGGGGGGGGGGGGGGGGGGGGGTAGGGAGACTGATGGGAAACGGGAAGGGTTCAGATATCCACCAACATTATAATGACATCATTTCTGTTTTGTCGTTAACCAGATGACACAGTGTGGAATAAAACGAAGTTTATTTTTATGTGTTTTATTTACATTGCATATAATTATAGATATTATATCAAAACGGCGTTAAACGGCAGTGTTCACCTTCATATGATTTGATTTAGTAGATATGCACTCAATATTTAACCATTATCCTCAATTCAAATATCTAAGAAAAAATGTTTTAAGTATCTGGGGTTAAAAGAACACAGTACTTTATTCTTCTTTTTCGATATAACGCGTAGGAAATTCCAAATGAATGGGTTGAATAATAAATGGTAACCCCCCCCTCCCCCTTCTGTAAACGAGTTAGAAAGCAAAAAGGTATGTGTGACAATCAGTATTCCTTCAAATAATGGTCTTATTTTGTATTTGATATAATGGTTTTAACACAATGCACTGCGTCTTTCTTTAATTTATATGTTCATACCTGTTCGTCGTATTATTTCCCGATAATTTTGCTTCATTTAGTACCTCTGGATAGGTTTTCTAACACAAATATTAATAGCAAAAGTTTATAAACTTTATTTTTTCTGTCATTGAAATAGCAAATCACAATTTTACAACAAAAATTTTCGACACCAAAATGACAGCTAGTATTACTTTAATATTGAGTAAATTAATGTGAATGGGTGAGAAACAATGATAATAAAGGTAGCTTGCTAACATATATGTTTTTCAATGTCTATCTATTACTGGAATATATGTAAGTTACTCTTCCCGTATGTACCTCACCTATGATATATCTAGATCCACTGTTTCAATACATATATATATTGAATCCAAGTGACGTATACATGTAGGTCCGTTGGAGCGTGTTCAGATCTGCACTTTTCACATCGATAAAAAGACTCAGAAAGTGTATCCAAGTCATTGAAGAGTATTTTGAAGGATTGATAATTTATCTATGCAATCTGTAAAATGTGAATTTCTGTAAAACACGGCAATAAATTACATGTAATACACTATAGGAGATTTACCTGTTGTCTGTCGGGGCTACCGCACGGGTAAATCGGAAACACTGTTCAATGTGAATTGAAGCGTATCAAAATCATCCCCTCATTATACCACTAAAACCCTGATACAAATGCATAAAATGATAGAGTGCTCATCTAATATGGCGGATAATCAGAAAACTATAGCGGACACTGAAAAGAACACGATATTTAAGATTCATGTCAGCTTTCTGTATTGTCTTTTCGACTTTTTTCGTCAGATCGGGGTAAAAAAAAATCACTTAATATCATTTTATCGTCTTTTCGCCTCGAAATAATAAAAAAAAGTACGAAAATGGCTAAAAGTAGGTCAGATATTTTTCTGGACTTTTTCTCATTATGGATACAGATATTGCACTGAAAGTTTGTCACCACTGTCCGACGAGCGTACGATGTACCATATGTGGTATTCTTATTTTATTTGCTTGGCAAGAAATTTTGAGAAGCGAATGTTCCCCTCGCCCCCTCTTTGAAAACAGATTAAATTTTACGTTGTTACACATTTATACCGATGATATGGTGTAGAACTGCACTCTTTACCAATTTTTCCTTCATGTACACAGTATAAGGAATGGTAAACCATTTCCCAAAACAAACTACATTAAGGATGTACTCTACATCGTCATGATGGTTGCTTTCCTTTTAAAACATGGTGGAAAATATAAATATCAGCAATATTTGTCTATTCATTTAAAGGGAAAGGCAACCCTAACCTCATTGTTGCTTTTATGAATAAAGTATCACTTACTGATATCTTTAAAAACAAGAATCCTTGCTTAACGATTAAATTAATATTAATCTATCATGTATTTTAAAGTACCCGCCGCTAAGAGTGCGACCATTGATGTTTAATTTATGACGTCACACCGTCTGTTCCGGTTTATTTCATCAGTAGCACTGTAAACATCACAAGTCACGAACTGGAAAGGTTTGAGCCGTATAGATGTGAGTCCATTATACCGCAAGAAGAAATTGAGAAAAGAAGACGTTCAGTCGAGTGGCAGACGGTAAACGTTTCTTCATACAAATGTCTCGAACCTCAACTTGTCATTACGCAAATGATGGATCCATAGTTTACGTAGTCTTTTCTTTTCAAATGACTTGGTTGGGTCAGGAATTTTCAAAAAAAAAACAAAAAAAAAACCCAACCTTTTTTTCACATCTCTCCTTCGCATTAGTGTAATTAACTGCTCGCCAGGAAGGCATCAACCTCTTTATTCGTAAGATCTACCACTTGCACATCTTTGATGATTCTAGAATCTCATCAAAACCGGAACAGACGGTGTGACGTCAAAATGATTGATTTTTGTGGTCCTGAATACAAAAGAGTTACACATCATGGCAGCCTTTATAGATCGCGGGAATTTCAATTTTTGACGTTTTCAAATTAGTACTGAAGCCTATTTAGGCCGTATATCAACATAATTGTATGACAAATCTTTATCATATGATTTATCATGTAAACATCTTTTGGGTTGCCTTTCCCTTTAAAACATGCTCGTCTAGCTGAGTAGCACAGTATGTTAGCACGTGGACCGTGTTCGAGTCCAGCAGAAGTTTTAAATTTTTCTCAGAGAGCTTTCAACTAAAACTGTATTTTTTGACTAAATAAATTAAATTTGAAAGTTTTCAGTTTCAAAATATTGTTGTACATGTCCTCCACTTTTCATCCATATCAAATCTCTCTGGTGTACCATACTTCCTTAAGACAAAATATTATTTTGAAACGTACAATTTTTTTCAGAAATATATAAGTAATCAGAAAAATTGCTTGACCATAGCAGAGTGTTTTAAATGGGCATTAGCAGTGAAAGTGATGGCAATCGTGTTTTTTCAAAATATCTCAATGGCATGGGAATATACATGTATATTAATGACTAATAAAAATATTTATTTAGTACAAAAAGAAAAGAAACCTAATAAAACTACGTTAGATAACCGCTTTTAGTGTAAAGAAATATATAAGGAAGAATTATTGTCTTGCAAGACAATAATTATTTAATCCCCAAAATCACATATTCATGTGCCTGCTTTGGGGATAAAAAGTGTTTGAAATCATTAAATACTGCTATCATTACTGAACTATATAAAATGGGGCAATTTTTATTGAATTAAAGTTTTGGTAACAAAATGACAACTTTAACGTTTTTGTAACATGTCATAATGATTACTTTCAGGCCTGGGTGTAATTTATTTATAGAAGGATATGTTTACTTTTCATTTCGTACATTTGGCTCAATGGGTATACATGTATATTAAAATTAGACATACAACTGCATGTCGTTTCTCATGTATTCAAATAATGTCAATATTCGTAAATCAGTAAAAATCGTATTGAGATTTTATTTGATATGATACAGTGTCAATATAATGCATTCCACAAGCTAAGGGTATAACAGATTTATTTTTATTACGGTAGTAGTCTCAATATTGGTATGTTCACGAAGTCTGGGAAACATCATCGAGACGAAAAGACGACAAAGTCAAAGGACGACAAAGTCAAAAGATGACAAAAGGATGGTGTCTTTTCGTCCCAAACTAATGCAAAAAGGTGACAAAACGAAAAGTTTGTTATTTCAATATTTTCTATATGCAAAGTTCGATTGATAGCGCCCCCCCCCCCCCCCAACCCTAATTTTAAAGTAGAAGTGAAAGGTAATTGATGAATTGAAGAATTCGTGTAGTGAAGCAACTTTTTTCGACACCCCCCTCCCCCTCCTGCGATTTAGGATTTTGCGATTTGGACAGATATGCTTAGTGAATAAATATCGGGTTCGGAAACATCAAAGACCCCCAACCCTGGGACCTGAAATTTTGAGGGTGGGATATTTGTTGTCACCACCCACTAATGTGAAAAATGGTAATAGTAATCTCTCTGGTTGTGGAGATCCGCTCCTCCAATTTTTCTTCATAATGCATTACACTTAGTGAATAAATATCGGGTTCGGAAATATCAAAGACTCCTACCCCGGTGCCTGAAATTTTGAGGATAAGATCTTAGTGGTCAACTACCACCACTGTGGAAAAATGGTTATGGTATTCTCTCTGGTTGGAGGGGCAGATCTCCATAAACAGAAAGAGTACCATCACCATTTTTTCCCATCTAACTGCCTATGAATTAATGGTGCTGCTTAATACTGATCAATGTAACATAATACTGATTAGTTCACAAATCATTAGGGGGGAGATAAATTCTTTTCGTGTGTTTCAAGAATGCAATTAGATGTTCCAATATCATTGAATTCACATTTATATGGATTTATAGTGTTCATTCTTTCATTCATTCAATTTATACATTAATATCATCGGTATCATCTTTCTTTTTCTTTTTCGATATTTTCTTAACACGAATGTGTAATTATAAATAATCCTTTATCACCACGTGGAAACCATAGATACGTGTTAGTATGCCACTCCCGATGTATACAATCATATTCACTCTAAATATCTCTATTATACTGAAAGCAGAAATACTTATAGATTCAATAGATATCAAATAAAGACTCATAGGAAAATATTGTATATAAACATTTTTTTTTATGTTCAACCAAATGTATATGAAATTTTAAACTTACTTTTTTAGGCAAAGACACACTCAGCGTATGTATCTATTTTTAAGTGTTATTAACCATATGCATTACTTTTTTTTTTAGTGATATCTTATATTCTTTATATCTGGCTAATTAATATAAACGCTGATTATTTGCTAATCATATATCCATTTTTAATGTTTTTACCTTCGCTATCTTTACCCATTGAAATGATAGCCATGCATTTCCTCGTGAATTTGAACGATGTGTGTGTTTAGGAATCTCGGTGAGTACACGTATAACATGTCTACTAGTATTTTAACGGCTGGGAATATTCCGACTGAAATGAAAGTGAAATATAAATACATGAGGTTATGAACAGCCACTCTTCCCGCCAGCCTACTTTTCGTGAACCGCTAATTAACGTGCTTCGTGAGGCATGCTGGCGTACCGCCTCACAATTCATGCCCTCATATAATTTCAAAAACGAAATGTATGTGCCAGAGAGGTTCGTTTCTGAGTTTAGTAATATATGTTTAAATTAAAAAGAATGCCCCCTTGATTAATTAAATCATTGACTTATGCTTCATTGCATGTCAACATAAAGACTAGAACTGATGCGAATAGAATATCAATGAAAGCAGGGAATATCTCGAAATTACACAATACAGATGTGACTACATATTGTTTTATGTTTGTCACCTGTGATTTATATCGCTGAAGTCAGTATCATTATATTTCATATTTTACATCTGTGTCCCTGGAAACATGATTATATTTCTAAAAATAAAAATGTTTATCGGTTGAAATTATATCCTTAAAGTAAGGTGACAGTCTTTTCAGCAAATTTTTAAACTGTGATGAGAGAGAGAGAGAGAGAGAGAGAGAGAGAGAGATTATGAAATACAATTTTTACACTAGCTAAATTTTTGTCATATATGTACATGTATAGAATAGAATTTATCTCAATTTTCTTATGTATGTATGTATGTAATTGCTTACTGACCAGGGACGGATCTGGGAATTGCGGTTACGGGGCGCCACTTCATGAGGCAGGGGGTCTGGGGGCCGCTTTGAAGTCCCCAGTGGGTCTAGGGCGAAACCCTGGTGGGGCCCAAGGGGTGAAGTCCCCGGAAGCTCCTGGATTTTACAGATTTTATAGGGCCTGAAATATGTCTCCTATTTAGTCATTTGTACTATATTCTATAATTTTTGATAAGGTGAAATTAATCAAATGACGCAAATTTTAAGGGTTTTTGGAAAAAATTAAGTTCTCTCAATAAATCAAAAGATTTTGTCTTTTATTTCTCCGGAGTGGAAGAAATTATTGCTTCTTTTATCGTTTAGTACATTTTTTTAAATAAGATACCACGATTTACCTTAAATTTGAAACTGCTTACGATTCTAAAAATAGGTTTTTGTGGTAAAAGTTTGATAAATCTGATCACCAGTACCATCCTCTCCTCGTCGCTTTTTTTTTCTGACTAATTTCTGAATTTGCATTTTGAAAATCAGAATTTTTATAGCAGACTTCAACATTCAAATATATTCAAAACATACCCTGATAAACAATTGCACTCTTACATGTAGGTAACACTACACGCTAAGAATTAATATTCTTTGAATGTTTATAGTTTACAGGACCGGGTGATATTAAAATTCATGCAAATGTCGATTTGTCAAAGTTCCCTAAATTTTTGTTGTTTGTTATTAATTAATTTGACGATATTTGGCACTGAAATCTGCACATGCTACTAATGATGTAAGAAGTTAATTAAAGAATATGATTCTATCTATCTAAAGATGAATTCGTAGAATGTTAATGATTATTTTGCAAGGAAACCAGCCTCCAATTTAATTGAATAAAAAGTTATAATAATTAAAAATCGTGATTTTTACACCATTTATTTAGAAAAGAATTCGTTTTAAAGACCTGATGCCGCCAATTGAATAAAAAATTGATTAATTAAAAATCGTGATTTATTTTTATTTAGAACAGAATTCGTTTTGAAAACCTGAAGAAACTTTAAAAGAACCACTTGTGCATTCGTGTGACAAAATGTCTGCTATATTCTCACCCGCTTACAATTCTAAGCATAATTATAATACATTCATGCACCTTTATCATCTGTAAAACCGTTCATCATAAAAGTTCGTTTATAGAATTATAGGAAATGCAAATTTTTATGCAAAAATGACACTAAATTGTACATTTTCATAATCCTATGATTAAAACTGATAGCTGATATTTTGGTGCAATGGTCGATTTTTCTGTTCATGAAACTCTGTTATGAATAATCCTCTTTCGTTGATCTAATATTTTTGTGAGATTTAAATAATATTAACTACGAAAGTCTTTTAGTATTATGTAAAAAAAAAAAATAATAACACTTCACTATCAATATTGATTTCAATGGACGAAATTTTATGCTTCCGTATAAAATGTTGTTAACTAAGCAACACTGGTAATAATCAATTTCAAAGATGAATTCTACTTGAAATTCAATAAAGCTGTAATAGGATACTTGCCATACATATATAAATTGTAAGCGTGTTAGCGTGTGAATAGTTATTTACTGTAAGGTTACTTATAAGTGCGTGAACGTCAATCCTCGTTCATTTCGCTAATTACGGGTTTCTGTTTTATATAACTATATTTATGTTAATTCTCAAAAGTCACGTGTTAATTTGCGAAAGTTTCGCATTATTAACGCGAAAGTTTCGCATTATAACGCGAAAGTTATGCGCTCGTTTGCAAAGTTGCATTATAACGCGAAAGATACGCGTTTATTCGCGCGAAATTCTTGCTTTGTAACGCGAAAGTTACGCGTTTATTCGCGAAAGTTTTGCGTTATAACGCGAAAAAAACTATGTTCAGCTACGAAAATGAGCAGAATGAACTTCCGTAGATATGGTCTAATTAAACTAGTTTTAAAAAAAAAAAACCACTTTGACACAAACTTGCACAATGCATCAAACACACTTTTCTATATTCTTCTTAAAGAGAAATTGTTGACCACTCCTTTCAATTCTAAGGTTAATTTCTCGACAAAATTTCACGATACTCAAATGCTGCTCCAGTTTGACATATTCTTATCTGCTACTTCCCTAACTGACGATAACTAATCGGCACGTGCTAAGTGTGCTGTGGTCAATACAAGGAAGAAACAATGAGTTTATTGATTTGTTTCATGGATTATGATAATAAAGGGAATTTTACTACTACTTAGAGTATTTTCGACAAGTGAACACGTACATCTGCTGTCCTTTACAGATATTACGAGTAGACATAGGTAAACAGTCATCCGCATTCGATGCGTTTTCATGGCGAGCATACATGTCGTGTACATAATTTAACAATAATATTTACGTAAATAGCATTTTGCTTGAAGTGAAAGTGAATAATGAATGATATGAATAGTATGCCCTTTGCTTATTGAATTCTATCAATAGATAGTTAATAAATTATCTCTCCGCTTTTATTGTATAAATTTGATATGTTTATTGCAACTATACGCACATTAATGTAAACAAAAGCTTCTAACTCACCTGAGCTAAAAGCTCACCTGGGCTTTTCTGATACCTGTTGTGCGTCGTCTGTCTGTCCGTCCGTCTGTAAACTTTTTACATTTTCGTGCTTTATATAAAATATTTCATATGCAATGTGTATCATGTATGATCCTCTTAAGTTAATATTTTATATAAAGCACGGAAATGGCAATAAACTCTTAAATAAACATAACTGCCCTAAGTGAAGAAATATATAATATAAAGCACAGAAAATTTCACTTTTTATTACTTGCCTAGACGGTCGAGCAGTCTAGCGCGCTGGTTATATGTTGCTGGGAGATTTGGTTCGCAGGTCGTGAGTTCAACCCCGGGTAGGGGCGGAAGTGGGTATCCAAATAAAGTGAAATTTTCTGTGCTTTATATTAAATATTTCTTCACTTAGGACACTTATGTTCATTTAAGAGTTCATTGCCATTTCAGTTCTTTATATAAAATATTTCATATGCAATGTGTATCATTTATGATCCTCTTAAATGTACGTTAAATAACTGTATTTCACTTTCATTCTCAATGACCGTGTAGCGTGTGACAGCGTGGCGAGGATGAAAGCAAGTTTTTTTTGGCTTGCCTAGATGGTCGAGCAGTCTAGCGCGATGGTTACATGCTGCTAGGAGAATTGGTTCCGCAGGTCGTGAGTTCAACCCCGGATAAGGGCGGAAGTGGGTATCCAAAAAGTGAATTTTTCAGTGCTTTATATATATATATATATATATATATATATATATATATATATATATATATATGAGATTATTTGATTCCTATATCTAAATAATCTTGTTTAATTGACAAGGATTTAGCGAGTTTTAACATAGTTCAGCAGGTCTGTAAACCTATCTGCATGTCAACCGGCATGTAGCCCAATTACCTCGGGTTCGACCTTCAATATATGCACAGCTTCCGCTTCCTTTTGGAGATCGACCTGAACTTATACAGACAGCATTCAGACAGCAGTCGCATCTATTTACATCAACGATGCCCCCGGTCTTCAGGCCAATCACTAGACGCTCAAAAGCAGAATTTTGCGTCCCCGGCCAGGGGGAAGGGTCGACCACGTCGTGGAAGACGCCCCATACAGCCGGACACTGAGCCCTCACGGCCATGAGGGCAGGACGTTATAAAAACGCCACCCGCTGTTGCCACTACAGCGACATCAGGACCAGAAGTCCCCGTCCGAGCTCTTCTGGGCACAACTAATGAACTAGATTCGCTGGATATGGCAGGTGAGTGTGACAATAGTTGGTTAATTCCACCGGTAGACGTTACGCAGACATATAGCCATTTTTCAGGCCCAAATTTCACTGTCCCAGAATACAACCCACCCACAATAGCAAGCGTTTTCGACCCAGTTGGTTCAAACATCCCACCCAAAATAAAACAACAAATCTGGGATGGCAAATACATCGATCTTGCGTTTTTGTTAAAATCCGGTCAAGAACTGGACCATCAACTTGAATCTCAGGGCCAAATTCTTAATATTAAGAATGGCACAATGTGCCTTGTCAAACCCAAAGTCAACTCCTCTTTATCAATCACCTACTGGTCTTCTGCTTTTCTGAACTTCACGAGCGTAATGCAGGCTTTCAAGCGGGCCCTTATTTTCCTTCTTTTTCTAAAACAGCCCTTATTTTCCTTATTTGAGCTTTAGAATCCTAAAAAATCCCTAATATTTTGTTGAAATTCCTACATTTTCAAATTTTGAAAGTTTAAATAAATTTGACATAAAGTAAGTGTTGGAATTTATTAAATTCAGTCTTAGTATACTTTCAGAAAATGAATATGTTGATTAAATGTACATCTCAGAAGACATCTTGATGGTTATCAGATATATTCAGCATTGATTGTGAGCCATGGAAGTCCACCTGAATTATATCATGGTTTGTGCTGAATGCCGAATATGGCTGTTGATGACCACTGGTATGATCTTCTGAGTGGGTAATTAGTTTTTGTATTATTGCTCTTGCAAACGGTTAGTAAAATATTTTTTCTTTCCTATTGATTTGTACATTTTACCCTTATTTTTGTCTAAAAAGTCCTTTAAAATCCTTTAAAAGGCCCTTATTTTTCGATAATTTTGCCCTAAAAATGGCCCTTGATTTTTTCCAAAATGTCACTTGAAAGCCTGAATGCTCAAAAAATATATAACCCGGGCTCGAGAGCTTCTTAAGTACATGCGTGACATTCGGATGGCCGCGGGTAGATCTCCGGGGTGGTCAAAATATGACCAACAGTACCGACTGCGCAAACAATCCGATCCCCCAATCATCATGGAGGGTGGGGTCATCAATTTTGAACTTTACATCAATACCCCCTACCAAACACAAGCCATTAAGTCAAACCTAGCACAGAACAATTCACCATCCACACCCCCGCCAGTCAGCAACATTCACTGCATCACCATCCACACCCCAGCCAGTCAGCAACATTCACACTGCATCAAACTACAAAATGTCACTCTAGACCGACAGGCATCCCAAATTACATTAACAATATCGCATTCAAAGCCATCAAGCAGGTCAAAAAACGCCCCTGATCATTAAGAAACAACCACACACATCAGCATGCCCAGTTAAAAACATACTCAGTTTTTTGGCAGTCCACCGCATACCTCAGGAAATCATTGTTTCTTTATTCACCACAACTATGCCCCCTTCTTTCATCCCCCTTTTTAGATACGACGGGATCCACCTATCTAGGGAGGGTAACACAATCTTCCTCAGTAACATTCAGGCAGCTCTTCACATGTTTCTTGGCGGTCAGGGAAAAATTTTTACCACGCGACCCGGGAACTAATTTAATAACAGCAATCTGTCAACTTAGTGGGAATAAATTTCTGTCTTGTACTTCATGTTGGTAGTGGAGGAACATCATATCGATGTCTGTGGCAGATCTGGGGAGGGGGTATAATTGAGTAAAGTGGTCATCCGATCTGGCCCGTTGTTTCATCCCCTTCTGTCATACAAAGACGGAGGGCAGAAAGTGACAAATGTATAATAGGTAAAAACCCTAAGTTAAAAATGTAAAAGTCGATTGGGGCTACTCAGGACGTCACTACAGTTCTGGTATCTCTCTCTCTCCCTCTTGGCAACGGAAGGGAGACCTCATTTGGAGTACCAGGGGGAGGACTGGTACGCTTCACCAGGGAGGCAATCTTATGAAACAGGGTAAGCAGATCGGGCGGGCACTTTCGGTCCCAGAGTAAGTTTGCAGGCTGGGATGCCGGCTCTCGTGCCCACACGAGGCCACCGGTTTGCCCTTATACTTCGGTTGGTACTCCGGATACCCCTCTGGACCTGCAATATTTGTATCGTTCGTAACAATGTGGCCATAACGACAATTCACATGAATTTTGTATATACTTGTGGAATTTCTTGCAATAAATGGTAAACCCAGATCTGACTTTTTCTTGCGAGTTCAGGCAGATAGGAGACATCATGCCAGGTGTATGTTTGTGGCACCACCATGTGGTGGTGCCACCCGAATACTTCCGATTGTTCAATCAAATATACATGTATATACATATATACATTTGGTTTTTAAATCACAGCGTCCGGTATAAGACATTATTAAAAAGCAACGGCTGAGGATTGTGAAATAAAGGCACTTGCGTTAAAATTTTAACTTTGTGTACTGTTTATTTTATTTCTTTTAATACATTTCTAAAAGTAGGTTTCTGTGCTAAAATTTTGATCAATCTGATCACTTGTACCATCTTCTCATTAATTATTTTTTCTGACTAATATTTAAAATTGCATTTTCAAATCAGAATTTTAATAGCAGACTTCAACATTCAAAATGATATATTCAAAACATACTCTTACAAACAATTGCACTCTTATGTAATACTACACGCTAAACATTGATATTCTTTGAATGTTTATAGTTTACAGAACTGGGTGATATCAAAATTCATGCAAATGTCGACCTGTCAAAGTTCCCTAAATGTAGTATGATCAGCATTACTTTTTGCTGTTTGTTTTTAATTAATTTGACGATCATTTGGCACTGAAATCTGCACATGCTACTAATGATGTAAGAAGTTAATTAAAGAATATGATTCTATCTATCTAAAGATGAATTCGTAGAATGTTAATGATTATTTTGCAAGGAAACCAGCCTCCAATTTAATTGAATAAAAAGTTATAATAATTAAAAATCGTGATTTTTACACCATTTATTTAGAAAAGAATTCGTTTTAAAGACCTGATGCCGCCAATTGAATAAAAAATTGATTAATTAAAAATCGTGATTTATTTTTATTTAGAACAGAATTCGTTTTGAAAACCTGAAGAAACTTTAAAAGAACCACTTGTGCATTCGTGTGACAAAATGTCTGCTATATTCTCACCCGCTTACAATTCTAAGCATAATTATAATACATTCATGTATCTTTATCATCTGTAAAACCGTTCATCATAAAAGTTCGTTTATAGAATTATAGGAAATGCAAATTTTTATGCAAAAATGACACTAAATTGTACATTTTCATAATCCTATGATTAAAACTGATAGCTGATATTTTGGTGCAATGGTCGATTTTTCTGTTCATGAAACTCTGTTATGAATAATCCTCTTTCGTTGATCTAATATTTTTGTGAGATTTAAATAATATTAACTACGAAAGTCTATTAGTATCATGTAAAAAAAAAAAAAAAAAAAAAAAAAGAAATAATAATAACACTCCACTATCAATATTGATTTCAATGGAAGAAATTTTATGCTTTCGTATAAAATGTTGTTGTTAACTAAACAACACTGGTAATAATCAATTTCAAAGATGAATTCTATTTTGTATTCAGTAAAGCTTTAATAGGATACTTGCCATATACATTCTGAAATATTTGCGTATGTAGATTGGACGCGTTTTAGCGTGTGAATATAGTTATTTACTTTAAAGGCCAGCAATTGGGTATAAAAGCAGCCAATCGGTGAATATGGTAGAAGATATGAATTTTCTATTCACATTCAGATTGCAGCACTTATTTTGCAAAAATAAAGATTAGTTTTTGTTCTGAAATTTTAAAATGGGTTGTAACTTTTTGTGTTTCCGAGTTTGATACCTACACTTGCGTCTATACATGTATACTTTTTTTCCTTCTTTTTTTTTTTAACGTTTCATCATTTTCCTTTCTTTCAAAGTATTCTATTTTACGCTCTGAAATATCTTCGGGTTTTAATTAGAGGTCATAGCCGTACCGCATAAACATTAAGAGTTTGTGTACATCGATATGCTCTGGCATTTCCAAATTGTATACGTGACTACCGAAAGACAAAAGAAAATAGCATAAATACTCAAATACACGGTATACAAGAGACAGGTGAAAAGCCAAGAAAGAAACTTAACTGTTTTACAGTTCGACTTTTTAAAACCAAATGTAAAAAATGACAATTAAGACACAATATGTAAGCCATGTAGAATTAGTTTTATAACACAAACTCACAATAAAAGCCTACTACAACATGATGACGATAATGACGATGATGCAATTGTGTCGTAAAATCGGTAATTTACACAATGAAAGGTGAAGATAACGAACAGTGATCAATCTCATAACTCCTATAAAGGTGAAGATAACGAACAGTGATCAATCTCATAACTCCTATAAAGGTGAAGATAACGAACAGTGATCAATCTCATAACTCCTATAAAGGTGAAGATAACGAACAGTGATCAATCCCATAACTCCTATAAAGGTGAAGATAACGAACAGTGATCAATCTCATAACTCCTATAAGCAATAGAAAATAGATAGTTGGGCAAACACGGACAATATAAGTTTGTTTAAAGTCCGAAACAAACCACTTTTTGTATATGTTTATTATCAAAGATGAAATGCAGAAAATAACTACGGGGAATCACCCAATGAAAAGATGACTACGCAACATATATTTTGCAAGTTTATTGGCGATGATTGGCCATGGCTGCTTATAAATGTGGGAGCCAGGCATCAATTCTTGCCTTAGAGGGCATCCCTAAAAACAAGCAAAATATCTGAGCCCTGGGAACAGATGCTCAGATTGCTTGCTCACCTAGTCCATAATAGAAAATGAAAATGTCAATTGAAGTAAAGTTAACATAGAAGCACTACTGGTAAGCCAGAATGCCGCCAACATGTGGAAACGTTGTCCGCAGCCATGACGATTGGGAGTCATTGATGAAAACAGTCAGGTTTGACTTGACCTGTAATATAAATCAAAAGAAAACGAAACAGCAGTTCCCGTAGGAAAGAATTTCATGTAATCAAACAGAATGATAATCATCAACCAGTCTACAAAATTAGTACACGACTATCAAATTGTCAGAGCCCCCCCCCCCCTCCCGAAAAAAAGGGGGGATATGGGAGGGAGGGTGAATTTTTCTAGCTGAATGTGACGAAAGAACAATATGACGTCATAAGAGCTAACCGCCGACAGTTACGGGCAGCACTAAAAAACCCGGTAACGACTTGTTATCGTCAATGTAGCAGAACGAGTGAAAACGAGTGGATACAAGATTAAATAATCTGAGAATAGATAGAATCATGAACGAGCAGCAAATCAATATACGTTTCCCTTTGATAAATGGATTTAACCCCAAGTGGTTAAATCTCATTATCAAAGATGAAATGCAGAAAATAACTACGGGGAATCACCCAATGAAAAGATGACTACGCAACATATATTTTGCAAGTTTATTGGCGATGATTTGCCATGGCTGCTTATAAATGTGGGAGCCAGGCATCAATTCTTGCCTTAGAGGGCATCCCTAAAAACAAGCAAAATATTTGAGCCCTGGGAACAGATGCTCAGATTGCTTGCTCACCTACATGTAGTCCATAATAGAAAATGAAAATGTCAATTTAAGTAAAGTTAACATAGAAGCACTACTGGTAAGCCAGAATGCCGCCATGAGACGATGCTGTGCATCGTCTGCGCCACCAGTAGAGCTATGCCCCATGTTGTGGGCTTTCTTTCTATCAGAGGCCGGTGTTCGAAACAGAATGAACAAAAATGTGAAATTTGGGCGAGCTTTTAAAACCAGTTGGTAGAGCCCCCCCCCCCATGAGAAAAAAAAAGACAACCAAAAATCAAAATCCCAACAAACAAATGATATGGCGCCCCTACATACATATTAGTTTGTAAATATGTGTCTATATATAGGTATAGACTGACGGTTTAATCCCGCCTATAATAGTCAAAATGGAACAAACAAGATAATCTACATCCGTCATAGCGGATATATTAGATATCAGGTAGACTGGACCAGGTGAAAAGAAGGTAGACTGGACCAGGTGAAAAGAAAATCATATATCAGTGTCAAGTATTACAGACTATGACCCAATTAGTCATAGCGCAGCCATGGCCCTTCTTCCCCGGTTTTAGGAGATGCAAACACAGTTGAATCGGACAAAAATGTTTGCAAAGCTTGCTGTAATCTGTACAAAAACAAGTCATTCCCGAGATTGGAAAGGTGAACTTTGTCTGACGAGAACAGATCAGGACAATATGAACGTAGCTCAGGGTATCGAATGTATTTTCCACCCGACCTCTTTAAAAAGGATGCCACAGCCCTATTTGTCCGATTCCTGACTCTCTCTAAAGCCACATGATTCCTCTCACCCCTCCATTCACCCCGAGGCAAAATCTGAGACCAAACTAATGTAGTGGATGGCAAAATTTTTGAAAGATGCTGCAGCGTTTTTATTATGTTAAACCTAAGTTCAATGGACTTTCCCTCTTGCATTGGGATATTATTGCCCCCACAATGTAAAAGTAAAATTTCGGGTGGGTTTTCCAGCCGAAGCAACAATTTAACTTTTTTATAAACTTGCCCCCACCTCATGCCCCCTTGTCCTTGCCAGAAAATGGATGCATTGAGTCTATCTAATTGCAGGTTGGTACCAAAGAGAGACTTTCTTCTTGCATGACAAAAAGCATGTTTAACAATGGATGACCCGACGATCCAGATTCTTCTATGCTATAAAATGGGTAATATTAAAACAAACTAACATTAAAAAAAAAACAAAAACAAACAAACAAAAAAAAACAACCAAACAACTAATTTATCTGGATGAGCTAATTCCTAATATAATTACGCAAGCATTGAGATTTCCATCTACCTACTGTAGCAATATACTGCTCACTAGCTCCGGAAGCATGCGTTAGAGGCTGCACCTATACGGAACGAGTGCGTTTTGTACCCCCTACTTTCTAGCCCCAACTCATGGATTGACATATTGAAAACTGATACAACCTGGTATCTGGTCACAGGGCTACCTGACAGGTGACAAAAAATGACCCCTACAATTAGGTCTTAACTCTAAGTATAGCCGAATGAAGGAGACAGGACAAATTGTCCTGTGAGTAGGTTTTAAGTGAATCACTACCCCCTTTCCCTCCTGGTCAGTTTTTGAATGTTGTAGAAGAATCCTGACGGTATTGTCGTGTGGCGAGTATAGAACATTTTGAACTTGAATGGCATGGCCTGCATCATGTTTACTGTTCTGGACTAACTCCCCCATTCGGAAAAACCCAAAAAATGCTGTCACAAATATGGTTGAGAATAGTGTAGATTCATAATATGACTGGCATATCTTTGGAAGTGCCTGACCCATGCCAATTAAAATGGCAAAGGTGATTGGTTTCCTTGCATCATTGTGTAGGTTACTACGACTAAAGCCCAATAAGACTTTCTTGAGTAAAAATGACTGTGTAGTGTCAGGAAAAACGTGCAATTTGTTGTAGTAAGAAATGCCTGCAATGTATGATTTTACTGTGTTCGGTGAAAGCTTCGTGAGGGATAGGTATGACACAAAATCAACCAAAGTTGCAGGGGATGGGGGCCAGACTTGCTTTGGGAGATAACTGGAACAAAACATATGATATGCCTTAACTGCAGAGTCATACAGTTTTTTGGTATTGGCTGACAATGCACAATCTAGAAGCTCTTGGGATCGAAGCTGTAAATCATGTGTAGAAAGGATGGGGAGATTGGTGATGATTGCGCATCTCCCTCTGGGAAACTGGACCTGAAGCGCTTCCATTGCTGTCAGGAGAGAGAATCCGCTTTAATATTATGTATACCAGAAATATGTTCGGCTTTAAATTGTATATTGAGTAGTAAACCTTGGAGAACTAATCTCCTGAGCAGAAACATCACTCTCTTGGACTTGGAGGTTTTAGAGTTAAGAATTGAAACCAAGGCTACGTTATCAGTATGAATAATGACTCGTTGACCTGACAAACTACTGCACCAAACCTCAAATGCCATGGTTATAGGAACCAATTCCAAAAATGTTATGTCGGAGAAAATATCTGACCCCTTCCACTGGTCTGGCCAAGCTAAATAAACCCAATGAGTACCAAATACAGCTCCACATCCTAAACTGGCATTGCCTGCACTGTCTGTAAACAACTCTAGATCAAAATCATTCAACCAATTGGCTATTCTATACGAGGTAATGCCATTAAAATCTTCTAAAAATGCAAGCCAAGTGTATATATCTTTCCTCATTTCCACAGTGACTCTACGCCTGTGATACGGACGGGAAAGCCCACAACATGCATCATACAGCCGCCTAACGAAAACCCTACCTGCTGAGATAGCACGAATGCAGAAATTGAGTAAACCAGTAAGTTCTTGGAGGTCGATCAGAGTAACCTTACGTTTTAGCAAGATCCGAGACAACTTGAACCTGAGCTGCTCATCTTATCTGATGGGATCCTAACTGTCATACTAAGAGTATCTATTTCTAAACCGAGATATACTAAACGGGTTGTCGGCCCTAGTGTTTTTTCCTCAGCTAAGGGGACGCCAAGCTCTGCACAAATTGCTCTAAAAATAGACATGATATCGACACAGTCTTGAGTACCTGCCCTCCCAGCGAGAAGAAAATCATCAAGGTAGTGTACCACATTAAAACTAGTTGCCTGTTGCTTAACTAACCACTCTAAAAATATTGAAAATTTCTTAACTTTCGCACAACTAACAGAACAGCCAAATGGTAAGCATTTGTCTATGAAAATCATCCCCAGCATTTTGAATCCTAATAACTCGAAATCAGACGTATGGACTGGCAGCAACCTAAAGGCAGATTTAATATCCAGGCGAGCTATTAAGGCGCCGGGACCAAGGTTAGCTAGCATGTTAAGGGCTTCATCAAAAGAAGAATATTTAACTGAGCAAACATTTTTGTCAATAAAGTCGTTAACACTAGACCCATGTGGGTATGATAGATGATGTATAAGTCGGAATGAACCATCCTTCTTTGGTACCATACCCACAGGTGACAACCTAAGGTTTTGGAGTGGTGAATGAATGAAGGGACCAGCAACCCTCCCTAAGCTTATTTCTTTGTTAATAGTGTGCATAGCCTCCTCTTGCAAACTGTGCAATGATTTAAGGTTTTTACAATTCGATGCCACCCTTGGGCCTTGGTAACAAAGTTCAAAACCCTCTCTAAACCCCTGTAATAATTCTAAAGCTGCTAATTCATCTGGATAGTTAGCCAAGTATCGAGATAAAACGGAAATACTAATAGGGGAGGGGCAATATCCCCGAGGTCTAAATTGCTGGGTTGTTTAGGGGGCCCTAAAGCGCTGGGGTTGTGGGGGTCTAGTAATGGTAGCTGGGGTGGATGGTACTCTGGACAAGCGAGGACGCCAGGATGGTGAAGCACTGGGTGGTCTGCAAATTGAATCAAAACCTGAACCACGTCTGCATTTGACATAAGGATGATTCAAGGAACACAAGATACACTCGTGCTTGTATTGACATGCAGTTTTGCTACATTGACCTTTATAGTTAAACTCATAACATCTTAAGGGAGTGGCTTGTGACATCAACCCTTGGACAGCGGGTGGGCTGTACATGTATAACAGCCACAACTCTTGATCAACAACAGCAAATGACATACCGGGGTTGCGTTCTTTTTTCAAACGGAATTGAATGTCGTAATCCCTCCAGCCAAGTGCCTTGGATCGACTGTCCCCTAGTCTGATAGTGTGCATGTATTTAAACAGGGAAGCACTACATTCTGGGTGTGCCAATACGTAAATTGAGGCATAGATAAAAAATGCATCGGTCCACACCTGAATATCTGAAATGACCCTGGGTTTGCATTTTGATGATAAAGTTAAGTTGCCTCCTTGCATAGAAAAATATTTAGTATCGTCATTAGGATCAGAATCATAACTCCGATCAACCAAAAGCCCTAAATTAATGTACTCGCCATTGGCAGTTTTGAGTTTGAGATTATTGGAGACATTATGCCCGAGTTCATTCTGATAACTCGGCACCTGTGAATTGTTGGAGGTAGCTACTGTGGTTGATAAATCAGTACCTGAGTGGTCACTGTCTGTTGGTGCCTCTTGGACCATCAGGGGGTTAGGGGACTCCATCCTCTGAGAGAGCACAGCGACTACCGCCTGCGTCACCTCATTCAGTTGCTCCCTGGACAAGGCCCTAGTTGGCGCCGAGTTGTAAAAAGTAGATGAAGCCTCTTGTTGTAAGGGGTACGGTTCGTGGAGGGTAGGAGAATCAGCAGGTAAATGTATATTTTGCTATGGACTGTCCGTGCTGGACGGGGTGACGCGCCTCTTTCCACGTGGTCTCAGCACGGCGCGGGTTGGGGCATCATGTTGTTTCCTTTTAGGAATTTTCTTTCACTCAATTGAAATATAAAATAGATTCAATAACATAGCGGTTTGCCAAAAATAAATAAGTAGATAAACTAGGTTTTCTAAGACTAATGAAATACAGCGTGTCACACGAATCGTAATGGTGACGTGTGCAGCATCCGAAAAATTAAAACCAATCCAAGCTAAGTCTACATTTCAATTTGCCATCGGGGACTGAAAAGTGTAATACAAAGGCTAGAGTTTCATCAGATACCTGGATCAACAACTTTTTCAACAGAAAATTGAAATCACGACGAAAATTGCAAACATATTCGGCTCACACAAAAACACGTCTTACCTGCTGAATTTTTCTAGCTGAATGTGACGAAAGCACAAT
The DNA here is from genome assembly GCF_947568905.1 of Ostrea edulis. Taxonomy (NCBI): domain Eukaryota; kingdom Metazoa; phylum Mollusca; class Bivalvia; order Ostreida; family Ostreidae; genus Ostrea; species Ostrea edulis. The sequence continues at coordinate 31,997,275 of NC_079168.1, forward strand.
ATGGCGTCATAAGAGCTAACCGCCGACAGTTACGGGCAGCACTAAAAAACCCGGTAACGACTTGTTATCGTCAATGTAGCAGAACGAGTGAAAACGAGTGGATACAAGATTAAATAATCTGAGAATAGATAGAATCATGAACGAGCAGCAAATCAATATACGTTTCCTTTTGATAAATGGATTTAACCCCAAGTGGTTAAATCTTATTAATCAGAGGGTGATGGTTAGTGAAGGTGCAAGGTGGGGAATGGGTAGAACGAACGGATGTGCATGTCAAATTAGGCTGTTTAGAGTCGTCTTAAGGCACTCAGTGGGTACAGGTCAAAGCCCTGGTGAAGGCCGGGGGCGAAGCCACCGGAACCTCCTGAGATTTAGCTTTTTCTGTAGACAAAATTTACGCTTAGGTTATTAAAAAATGCCAACAGGAATTTGAATAAACTAATTCAATAATTCAAGTATTTAGTAAATCTAGTCACAAAGTGCTTATTCTATGGTTGCTTCTTACACCTTTCATTCTCTTTTCTTTCTTTCTTGAGCGCACGATGCGCCCACCATGACGTGCTGGCTACGCCCCTGTGCAAGGTGATGTAAAAGGCACATTTGAACGTACTGTGCGACTATATATCCCAGAAGTAGTGTAAATCAAATGTGGATTCTTAAAAATCATAAAGAACTTTTAATAAACTTGAAATCGCAAAACTTCTCAAATCAGCAACATCAAAGGGTATGACTTTCCTACACTTTACACGACCATTCCTCAAGATGAATGACAGTATAGACTTTTCGACATCATAGACAGTTGTTTCTTCAACAAAAATGGAAAACGGAAAATGCATATCTAGTGAACAGTCATCCAAGAAATTAATTGTTAGACACCACTTTGATTCCACGCATAAGTACTGTGAAGTTGAAATTAAAAATATGCTGGAGTTCCTCATCGACAATATCTTCGGTGATCAGGTCTTCCAACAGTCTGTTGGAATTCCCATGGGCACGAATTGTGCTCCTTTGTTAACCGACCTGTTTATATATTCTTATAAAGCAGAATTTCTTCAAAACCATCTATGTGATAAAACAAAATATCTTGCTGTTTTAACTATTAACTATAATAATTTCCAGATATCTTATTGAAAATATATATTAACGGTAAACTAAGAACTCAACTTTATGATAAACAGAATGATTTGAACTTCTCCATCGTCAACTTCCCATATTTATGTAGCAATATTCCATTATCACCTGCATATGGTGTTTATATCTCTCAACTGATTCGATACGCAAAGCTTGTTCAGCGTATGGTAAGTTTTTAAAACGAAGCAGGCTGCTGACAAACAAGTTGATGGTGCAGCGGTTCCAACAGTCTCTTTTAAAGTCAGCATTTTGCAAATTCTATGGTCGTTATAACGATCTAGTTTGCCAATACAACCTATCATTGGGTCAAATGCTATCTGAAAATTTTCATGCCAATTGTTAAGCCGTTCTTGGCACACTGATTATGACTACGGATAACTCCATTTACCTGACAAAGATATAGGATTCACGGCGAGTGTGACCGGTCGACAGGGGATGCTAACTCCTCCTAGGCACCTGATCCCACCTCTGGTATATCCAGGGGTCCGTGTTTGCCCAACTCTGTTTTGTATTTCTTAAGAGTTATGACATTGATCACTGTTCGTTGTCTTCACCTTTCATTCCTTCGCACATGAAAATAAATAACGTAATGGAAAACTATTCAAAGTTTTAAAAGTGTTAATACAGGTAACCAATGTGAATTAAGAATCAAACATTCTTTTTGAAGACTTTATCGATGTGTAAACTTCGGATATTATATTCACAAATCGTCCATTAACGATTGAAATTGTAAAATATGCACTGTGATAGAAAACGAAAATACATTATTTTAGATAATGTGTATCTCGTTAGAACTTTACAACACGCTGTCATTCCATTATACAGACTGCAACACACTTCACAATCATGCGAGATGAATGCTTGACAAATCAGGAATCTGATCATGCATGAATATATACTTTATGATGTTGCGTGCATATTTCAAAATTCATAAATGACTATATACGTACAATAATGATGAAAAATATACAAGAGAGAGAGAGAGAGAGAGAGAGAGAGAGAGAGAGAGAGAGAGAGACTTCCAAATCGATGTACAATGTCATTTCATAGAAGGGAAAATTATCACTGATATAAATGCATTCATAAATGATAACTGCCTGTATTTGAGATTGACAATCTAGTGGAAAGGTACACGTTGTATCGGTGCTCATATCTGAATTCATCATTAGAAATAATTTTTAAAAATATTAGTTTGGTTTTCGACCTAAAAATCACTGAGATTCTATTGAATTGCAGGGCATTCTAATAGTAACAATTCAATCTAAATATTGAGAGAAACAGACAAGTAGCATCGTTTATTTATTTTTTTTTAAATAGGGGAGGGCACAGCCAGAGAAGTTCACTTCACAATATTGCCTTCAAATTCTTGACATGAGAGAAAAATGGATTTGGAGTATCTCTGCCTAAACCTCAAAATCCTAAATCGTAGGAATGGGGAGAAGAGCTGATTCACTACACGTCACACATCAACTCAGCACGTCACACATCAACTCAGCACGTCACACATCAACTCAGCACGTCACACATCAGCTACCTTTCGCTACTACGTTTTAAAGGGGGGGGGGGGGGGGGGGGTAGCGCCAATCTGTCGAAGTTTGCATGGAGAAAATACAGGATTTGTATGTTGAAATAACGGGAAAAGTAAATTGTAAAAAGTGGGCAGACCAGCCCCCCTGCCCACCCCTATTCCCTGCATACGTGCCTGATGTAACGTTTGTTAAAGTTATATATCTTGTGGAAATAAAAGTACATGTATATACTACTTTTATACATTTTATTTCGTTACATCCTATTAAAGGAGCTCGAATTTATGTATTCCTCTATTAGTTATTTTATCTACAAGATTCGTCCCCGAACATTAGAAACATCCTTTCGTTCAGAGCAGAAATTAATTCGTTTTGACGTACAGATTAAATGTAAGTTCTTTTCATTAGTTTCGTCAGACTCATTAGAAAAAAACACCCAAAACTATGCAAAATGTTTTTATTGATATTTAAATCAATGTATAAATCCGGAATTTAAATTATATGTCCTCCAGGGTTCGTGATCATAAATATACTGAGACCATTAATTAATAGAAAGAATTTTTATACCCTTGGCTTGTACAAATAACACTTTTGCATTATATTGACATTGTTTCATATCAAAAACCACACCACGACATTTTCTTATTAATGAATATTAATATCTTATCGAATACATCAATTTGAAATTTCGACTTACAGCTGCGTGTCTATTTTCAGTATACATGTATATGCATCGCGCAAGAAATGAAAATATTTCTGAATACATTATACTCAGGCCTGTACGGCATGTTACAAAAACGATAAAACACACTATATTATAGTCATGCAATGCATATGTGACGTGTAACCGAGCGGATTTACCAAAATTATTCAAATACATTAAATAATAATACACTAAAGTTAAACTACTTTCCACAATTTAAACTGAGCTAACTGCTCAAAAAATGATTTGTTCTGATTCGTGGGATAAGCTCAGATAACTTCTGAGAACCGTTAAAGAGACAAAAATAATAAAACAATCAATCACAACTTTGAGACGGAGCAATGATTCTTAGCTAATAAAAAACTCTAATTGGGATGGGAAAACTTGTTGATTCAGATGCTGGCTCACTTAACTAAGTATGTATCTTTTATATTATTAGGGAGATAGGGAAGGAAAAGCTTGTTCAGCCACGTCTAATCCCTGTCTTACCTAAGGTGTTTTCAGCTTGTCTTCTACCAACGAAGTGAGGAGCTACGACGATGGTGAAGATTTATAGTGCAGACTGCCCAGTACCGGTCCTGCTACACTAGTGAGGAGCTGCAGTGACTGCGCTCATTATATACTACCTAGACTGATTTTGATTGGTTGATAACCTTTCTTGATTTTCAATGCATAAAAGAGTTCTAACATATTAATCTGAATTTTCTTTGATCACACATACATGCGATTTTTCTGAATATTTTATATTCGTTAGAAGTTTGTACGTTTAAATATGATCTTTTGTCTTAATGCATTTAGTTTTGTGAAATGGTTTACTATTCCTTATATTGTGTAAATGATGGAAAACTTGGTCAAGGGTGCAATTCTACACCTTACCATCGGTATACATGTGTACATTTAACAAAACCAGGCAGGCATCTACTTCGGTATTTTCGACAAGTGCACATGTGCATCTGCGGTCCTTTACGGATATTTACGAGTAGACGCAGGTAAATAGTTATTCACATTCGATGCGTTTTCATGGCGAGCAAACATGTCATGTGTTTAAGGTAGATCGATCCTCATAACAAAAATTGGTAAACTATTGATAGATATGTTTCCCATATATATATATATATATATATATATATATATATATATATATATATTATATAATGTTGCCAAAGGCAATAACTCCTATGCTGGTATTTCCTAGAGCTACTGTATGTCTATCCTTAATATCCACAATACATATTTATAAGTTAGCAGTTTTTCTATACTGTTAACATTAAAAATTTGTCATTTTAACTTTTTTATTATTCTGATTTACAAAAATGTGTGATTTCTGATGTTGATCTATACTTTTGTTTTTGTATGTCTGACATCTTCAAAAAGGTGGCAATATACACAATTTCTTTGGTTATGACATGTAATTAAATCAAACTATATTGAGTGGAAATTACCAGTGTCTCCACTTTCAACCATTAATATTGATAAGTCACATGAGGGTGGAGCTACCTTAAGTTACAGTAGTATTTATGTATACCTGTTTTAACGTCCCTCTCGAGAATTCTTCACTTATATGGAGAAGTTACCAATACCAGTGAAGGATTTCAAATTTAGGCCTATGCTCGGCGCTTACGGCCATTGAGCAGTAAGGATTCTTTAGCGTGCCACACCTACTGTGACATGGGGCATCCGGTTTTAAGGTAATCTCCAAGGACCCGTGACATTCATACCTGATGCTGAGCGTTTGACGATGAAACTGTCACTACCTGTTTTAATGACTTAGGTCTGTCGCGGCCGGGATTCGAACTCTGATCTTCCACATGCGGGGCGAACGCTCTACCTCCTGACCACAGCGGCGGTTAGTATTTATGTATTTCCATTTTGTTTGAAGTGAGTAATAGATGTATATCCTTTGCTTACTCTATTCTATTAATAGATAATTGATAAAATATTTCTCCGCATTTATTGTATAATATTGACATGTTTAATGCAACTGTACCTAAATATATGTAAAGAAACGCAATTCTAAATTTATTTATCTAACATCTGTGTCGGAAATGTGCATGTGTTCCCTGTCGAGCCTATCCGCACATTTAAATCAGAAAAACTGGTGTGACGTGAAGCAAAACTAGTCCCTTTAATATACCATGCAAACCCTGATGCATACAATGTACATAACAAATAGATCATTCATCTAATATGGCGGAGAAGCAAAGAAATATGACGGACATAGAAAATTATGCATGTACTATATATATTTATTACGTAGCAATATCACAATATTTGCATTCGCAATGTTTGTGCCTTTGATATCTTTACGTAGCAATATTACAATATTTACATTCGCAGTGTTTGTATCTTCGATATCTATATGTAACAATGTTACAATATTTACATTTGCAATGTTTGTGCCTTCGAGATCTATTTAAGTAGTGTGTAGTGTTTGTATCTTCGATATCTTTAAGCAGCAATCTTGATATCGTTACATAGCTATATTACAATATTTACATTCACAATGTTTGTGCCTTTGATATTTTTACATAACAATGTTACAAAATTTACATTTGCAGTGTTTGTGCTTTTAATATTTTTAAGTAGCAATCTTGATATCTTTACGTAGCAATGTTACAATATTTACATTTGCAGTGTTTGTGACTTCGATATTTTTTTTAAAATTGTAATGACAGCTATGTCCTCATGAATGCACTACAGTTGTGAACAATGCGCGTATAAATCTTGATAAATATAGTACGTCTATTGCAACGGCTGGGAATTTCGACAAAAATCAAAATAGAATGTAAATGTAAAAAAAAAATTGAAAATATATGAGGTTAGGAACTGCGACACTTCACATCCGCATACGCGGTGCTTTTCATGAAACGCTAACACTAAGTCTACTAACATGGAACGTAGCGGTTCATAACCTTATGAATGTATTTTCAAAAATGAAATTTAATCATCATCTGCATATGTTAATTTATGCCTCTTAACTGATTCGATACGAGAGCATGTTTCTGCATATGATAAATTATTAAATGGATACTGATAAAGACGTTGATGTTACAAGGGTTTCAACAGTCTCATTTGAAATTAGCATTTTACAAATTCTATGGTCGTTATAACGATCTAGTTGCTAATAAAAACTGTTATTGGGTCAAATTCTGTCTGACGTGTCTCATACCATTCTTTACACACTGATTTTGACTACGGATTACTCCAGTATCTGATCAGGATATAGGGCTCACGGCGGGTGTAAATGGTTGAAAGGGGGTGCTTACTTCTCCTAGGTACATGATCCCATCTCTGGTATATCCAGGGGTCCGTGTTTGTCCAATTCTTTATTTTGTAATCCTTGTGGGATTATGAGATTGATCACTGTTTATTATCTTGACTTTTGGTACCACTGCACTACTACTGAGCAAACTTAAATGCAGTGGCGTAGCTTCCATTGAGGCAACCGAGGCAGCTGCCTCGGTAAAAAAAAAAAAAAAAAAAAAAAAAAAACACCTTTTACGTTGTTAAAATGTCGATAGCTTCTTGGGGGCTGCGCCCCCCAGATCCCCTGCCTCGGTAATATTCGAACCCAAGCTACGCCTATGAAATGATTTATCGTATTATTCTCTGAGCATTACATTGTAATTTCTGAAATTAGATACAAAAATTATTTCAAATGTACTAGCATTACACTTTTTATATCTATATTGTTAGAAGACATGAGTATGTATTTATTTGATGCAATGATTGATTTATGTTGCTTTTGTTGTGTTCGTACCAACAGGTTAAATGTAGCACACTTTAGCTCAAAATCAAAACAAATACGATGATCCCAGGTTTTCTTTTTAATTTCAAATGTACACTTCCAAAAAATTGAAAATTCACCTTTTCACAATGCTACAAAACTCAGGTGCGAACCTCTTTAAGGCTTTGTTTTTGGGGGGGGGGGGGTTCATTTTTTTTTCTTAATCACGATAGAAAGTACGACACTGTATAAAGCGATGCTACTATACATAAATTATGTACGTACGGAGTACTAATGAAAGTGATAGAGCAGTTCTGCTGTGGACTACGTACTAAGAGAGACCCTTCTAGTCCCTTCTTGACCTGATGATAAAGCAGATCTAGGTCATGTCTTGGGATATATATTAATAATTAGCATGTCTGTACCGTAGTGTTGGATGGCTATGTATGTAGAGTTATGGGCCATTTATAGAAATAGCAAGGTCATGATGGTTCGCAGAGGTGGTAAACTTAGATCACCTCTTATCCTGCTGACCGGGGGGTCGATCAGTTCACACACAGATTCGACGTATCATCAGATGACTAACAATAACACGAAAACAACTGAAGCCAGGGTCAGTTTGTAATATTGAATGCTAATTAAGTATTCTAATTACACCAGTAACCATAACAGTAACTTTATTTGTCAGTTATATCATTAATCTATTTAATGTACTCTTTTGTAACAGGAAAGGACGGGAGATAATGACAGATCATGGACCGGAAATCAAACCCAGGATAGTTAGATGCTTTAACTACTGAGCTATCCAGACCGAAAGTCACGGTCTATGTAGCCCGAAATACTGTATTTCCCTTCCTTAAATTGTTGTCGCCCTCGAAGACACACAACCCAGATTCTTTTGCCCCTGTAAGTTCAGGGGTGGTTAGCGGCACCAATGTAACAGGAAAGTAGAAAATTAACGGCTGGCCCGGAAACTCGGGTACCCTGTATTACTAGTCAGTTGTTCCATTGTTTTACGTCCCGTCGAGAATTAAGACGTCACCAATTGTAAGTGAAGTACCACAAATTTAGCGCTTACGACCGTAGCAGTGAGATTTCTTTAACGTGCCAACGCCTGTCGCGACACGGGACCTCCGTTTTTGAGGTCACATCCGAAAGACCCGTGATTTTGACTTCTATAAATGCCGAGGAACAATCACTACCTATGTTTACGCCTTAGGTTTGACGCGGCCGTGGTGCTAGCGGGGCTCGAACTCACCACCTCCCGGTTACGATGCGAACGCTCAGTCACTGGGCTACCAGTGTATAGTTGTAATGATATGTATGTTCCTCATGTACCATTATATGGTTTGAGTGAATAAACGGAACTTGAACTTGCTACCAGTCAGGACGCATGGATAACATTTCGGTTACTCTAACCACTAAGCTATACAGCCCGATACCCATGGTCCATATAACCCTAACAACAACACGTGTAAAATTCGATTACCGTTCGTAAAAAAAAAATGTAATTTGTAGATCACTAAAAATTTTCTTTTCCATCTCAATACATATTCACAATGTGGTGAACATTGACTTGATTTGAAGGGTCCTAAAGTAACGAAGAATTTAAATCAGAGAATATTTTTCTTTTTGGGTAGTCACCTCATTTCATAAACTGGTGGACTATTAATCCCCGAGGGTCTCTACAGCCCACTAGCTAAGTACTTCGTTACTAGTTTGAACATACGGATGTATATTTAATTGATAAGATAAGATTTAGAAATTCATTTCAAAATTAAGGATTATCTCCCTTATGCATAGCTCTTGTCCTTGGACGAATTTGGCTCCAGTTTTTTTGACACTCTAGTTTTCCCTTTAGCTCTTACAAGTTTATTGTTATTTCGAATTTCCAAAATTTTGGCTTCAGCATCACTGAAGAGACATTATTTGTCGAAATGCGCATCTGGTGCATCAGAATCGGTACCGTATAAGTATTACATAAATGATAATTTTCACGCTGGTGCAAATTCTATCCTGAGACAAAAAAGAAAATGTTCACCTGGGGTGCAGTTTTGACAGAGGGAATCAGATTCTGTCGTAGGATTTCTACCGGGCTGGGCGCCGGACTCTGAGGAAAACCCTACTCCATTCCGCTAGATGTTCAGCGGAGACACTTCTATTCGCACAACCTCTAGTATTCTCACCGCCGACACCGCCTCCTCTAAGAATCGCTTACGTAAATGAAACTGTCGTCTTATACCGGTGCTATATAGTAACCGTTCCCCCTAGCCACCTTTCCCCTCGGAAAAATGGCTATATAGTAGTTTTTTTTCCCCGGAAAAATGGCTATATTGTAGATCTTCCCTCGGAAAAATGGCTATATATAGTAGTTTTTTCCCCCGGAAAAATGGCTATATTGTAGATCTTTCCCCTGGAAATGTGGCTATATAGTAGGATCCCCCCTTTTTATAGCCTGATGACCTCCTAAGAAAACCTACAATATAGTAGATTTTCCCCCTTTTCATTCCGGTTACGTTTACGGCGGACCATTCCATTACATATATTTTCCATTCTGAAATTAATCCATTTTTGGCTATTCATTTCTTTTATATCCTAAATGGAGTGTTAATTTCCGAATTCCCTTGATTGGGATTTTTTGGAAATATTTATTATTCAACAAATATTTCATTCAGTCGAATGTTGTGTAAAACAATCATATATTCAGAATGTAAAATCAGAATATTTCGTGCTTGTAAAACAGCACCTATTTAGGCAACTTGTCTCTCTCCAATTGATTAACACTAAAACTTTTCATACAGATAGTGGAGAAAAACTTAAATTCTACAACTTTGTTGATTGTCTACCCCTGATTCCAAATTGCCACTACTAAGGAATCAACTCACTTTCTCGCTAGACATGATTCTTAACATCCCACTGGGAGAAGGTTGAATTTTTCAATTGAATTAAAGGTTTTTGAGAGGACTCCCCAACTGTTCTCGGGTCATTGATAGGTTAATAGATGTTCAATCTACGAACATGTTATCGATATAATCGTAACTATTCCAGGCGGTGCAACTCCCAGCTGTACTGTCAGTACTTTGATTTATACATATTCGTTTACAAAATTTCTCCAAAGATTAATCTATTTTGAATCTGACAGATGGACAACGTCATCATACTTTATTCCCATACGATGAATATTCTGGAAAAGTTTTGATTTTTAACATGCTCTCCTAAAACTTTTTAGCTCACCTGAGCTGAAAGCTGAACTATTATTTATTTTGCCATCTCATTTTATTACATGTACATGTTCATACATGTATATTACATATATCTGCTATCCTAAAAGATCCTAGATTGTTTTATAAAAATGAAAACGACGACTCGGGGTGATATTTCGTTCATTTTGTATTAAAATCTTTTCCGCTGTACCCCCCCCCCCCCCCCCCCCCCCCATGGAATTATGAAATTTCATTGTTTTTTGCTATAATTATATTTGCACCAAAAAGTGTTGGACCCCCTGTGAAAATTGTGTCTATACTTAGAATATTTGGACCCCTGGAAATATTGCCTGGATCCATCCCTGCCTTAAGTTGGTTTCATTTCGTTCCTACATAGGCTTAGGCTCGTTTCGATTTCGTTTCGTGGGTTTGCAGGTGCCCTAATGATCAGCATATACAAACGAAAAAACAAAATGACCAAAGTGTCAAAAGAACGGCCTCAAACCATTTGTTTCATCTAAAAATTCGAAGTAAACATGATTTAGACAATAATGATAATGCATTGTACATTCAGTATTTCAAAACATTTAAAATGAATCCTCGTGAGAATACAAAAGGTACGTAAAATGATGATACATACAATCTTTCTTTTTACATACCTAATGCCCTTTGTTCCGCAGTTCATGATCAGACTTTGCGTTACCATGAATATCAGAAAACATTTTCTTTCTTTATTTGTGTTCTAATTTATAAGTTTTTCTTAATACATAAACAAATTCTTTGTTAAGAAACACTTCTACTTCACAAACGATGCGTTAAAATAGCGCAGTTGAAACGCACAGCTTCTTACAACTTGCGTATCCATACCGACCGCCTTGTTGAGGCCCGTAAAATCGGTCCATTCATGATCAAACATTCTAATAATTATATGCGCTTTTTATCAGATGTGTTCAAACATGGATATGACATTAGAAATACAAATACCAACAAATTAAATTGATATTGTACATGTACTCTCTAAATTGTACTCGAAAATACAGATATCCTACCCTTGAGCATGTGTTCAGTGATAATGCAAATTACAATTGTGAACTATAGCTAATCTCTCTCTCTCTCTCTCTCTCTCTCTCTCTCTCTCTCTCTCTCTCTCTCTCTCTCTCTGATGTATGCTACACCAGAGAAGGTTGATATGGATGAAAAGTGGAGGATATGTACAACAGTATTTTGAAATTGAAAACTTTCAAATTTACTTTATTAATAAAAAAAAAAATGCAGTTTTAGTAGAAAACAATCTGAAAAAAATTTAAAACCCCTGCTGGACTCGAACCCACAATCTATAGTTAAGTAGTCGACGTGCTAATCTACTGGGCTACTCAGGTAGGCGATGCTTTTTTAAATGAATAGGCAAATATTGCTGACATTGATATTTTCATCCATGATTTGAAAGTAAGTCAGCCATTATGACGATGTAGAGTACGTCATGTACCTCCTTACTCGAGCATGCAATTTAACTCAGTGACTGGCGGTATGGTTTCAGTAAACGTTAGTTTGGATGACCACGCTGAGCCATTCTTTGAATGCGATTGGTCACCGATAACAAAAGTAAAACCTGTTACAATGTCATACCCGAAATTTTACACGCTCGTTCATCCGCAAGTGACATGCTGTTCCTGAACGACTGAAGATATTCTCTGTAATATGTAACAATGATGATCGATGTAAATGGTGTTAATAATAACGATGATAATTATACTTTGTTACTTAACAGGTACTAATCCCTAGAACTGGTTTCTGAACCGAAGGACTGTGATGAGTGGGAGAGACACTACACAAACCCCTAACACTGACGTATAAAGTACAGGGATGAAGGACCAAGCACTGACGTATAAAGTACACAGGGATGAAGGACCAAGCACTGACGTATAAAGTACACAGGGATGAAGGACCAAGCACTGACGTATAAAGTACACAGGGATGAAGGACCAAGCACTGACGTATAAAGTACACAGGGATGAAGGACCAAGCACTGACGTATAAAATACACAGGGATGAAGGACCAAGCACTGACGTATAAAATACACAGGGATGAAGGACCAAGCACTGACGTATAAAGTACACAGGGATGAAGGACCAAGCACTGACGTATAAAGTACACAGGGATGAAGGACCAGGCACTGACGTATAAAGTACACAGGGATGAAGGACCAAGCACTGACGTATAAAGTACACAGGGATGAAGGACCAAGCACTGACGTATAAAGTACACAGGGCTGAAGGACCACGCACTGACGTATAAAGTACACAGGGATGAAGGACCAGGCACTGACGTATAAAGTACACAGGGATGAAGGACCAAGCACTGACGTATAAAGTACACAGGGATGAAGGACCAAGCACTGACGTATAAGGTACACAGGGATGAAGGACCAAGCACTAACGTATAAAGTACACAGGGATGAAGGACCAAGCACTGACGTATAAAGTACACAGGGATGAAGGACCAAGCACTGACGTATAAAGCACACAGGGATGAAGGACCAAGCACTGACGTATAAAGTACACAGGGATGAAGGACCAAGCACTGACGTATAAAGCACACAGGGATGAAGGACCAAGCACTGACGTATAAAGTAGACAGTGATGAAGGACCAAGCACTGACGTATAAAGCACACAGGGATGAAGGGCATATTTGCGACGTGTGTCGATAATACATATTTTTCGCGACATTTCACGTACAATTTAGTGCATTCTATTTCATTTCTACAAAATACATGTAACTCGGGGTATATTACCAGCTGACTTATTTGGTAGTTTCTCGTTCTTGCAAGTAAAAATTATGTATTACAGTAAGCTGGATAAATGATGCAAAGAAGGAGAGAGAAATATGTAATGAAACAATCCGGTGTCGAACCCGGGACCATTGCATTACTAGGTAAGTGGTCTAACCACTGATCTACCCAGATCGATATACAAAATACGGTAATATTACTACAATATAAAATCTAAATCCAATTCCGAAATTATACAAGAACTCTTCATATATCATGATAAAATAATTTTAGAGAAAATGTCAGACACGCCGCGCGAGCATGTATGTCTTCGATATGGTCCCTGTCAACAAGGCATGCAGTGTGATCTCTCCTTCAACCAAACGTGGCCTTCATTTTCACTGACAAAACACCAGGTGCAATTATATAACGGATAGTATCTATAAAGTTAACCAAAGCTCAGTCAGGTCGAGGCCATTCCACTCATCTAAGATAATATAAGATAAGCTTTATTTCAAGTCGGCATGTTATAAAAACAAGGAAGCATAAGCTCCGGGGAGCTTTAAGGCCTGTGACGCCAATATGTAACAGGGTTTTTTTATTTGTTTATTTTATATTATTTTATTTTTTGATGAACTAGACAATATTTAGTTAGACTTTTGCAAGAGATCACTATTTTTGCTGGACGATCTCCCATCTTATTCGGCTATTGTTACAATTGTTATCCTCGGTTGTTTGTCATTTATAATTTTATTTCATTTGAACACGCAGTTTGATTGGTTGAGCAACATACCAATCAAATTTCATATGAAGCAATTCTGGCATCACGAATGCTGTTTTCCAGGACGTAAGGAGTTATCTGCAAGTTACAATACATGCTTCCTTGGATTAATCTTTCGCAATATACATGTCATGTACCAGGTCGTTTCGTTTATATGGCCAGAAATTGTCCTAAAATACAAAGGAACAGGAAAGCTTTATTGCAGACAAAACAGTTGAAATCCAGCACGTTATGATTTAAATAGATCATATGATTTTCCTTTTAAGTTTATAAAAATGAAAATCATTCGTTGGTTTCAACGCTTACTACAATTTAAGAGCATGTACGTAGTAGTGTTGTTGAAAACAATGTCAACGAAATAATATGAACAAAATAATTCTATTGATCATCAAATGGAGGAGTTCCTTGAGGATCTGGGTTAGAATAGGTCCTCGGTACCCCTTGCTTGTCATAAGAGGCGACTAAATGGAGCGGTCCTTCGGATGAGGCTGCAAAAACCGAGGCCCTGTGTCACATCAGGCATCCCACAATAAAGATCCCATCCTGCTCAAAGACCATAAGCGCCAAGATTAGGCCTAAATTTTACAGCCCTTAACCGGCAATGGTGACATCTCCATATAAGTGAAAAATTCTCGAGAGAGAGACGGTAAACAATAAAATCAATCAAATGAGGACACAAACACCACAGTGCTCAATGGCTGGAGGTACCCTATCACTTCTCATCATACGGCACACTTTGATAATCAAAAAAAAAAATATTTTGAAATAAACCATTTTATTTAAAAAACAATAAAAGAGAGTGGCTCGTATTTTGTAAAAAAAAAAAAAATATATATCACAGAAGATAGGCATGCTGCTGTTCACAGGAAACGTTGAGTTTCATCACGTGCAATGATTCCATATATTGTTGTGGCTTTCTGTTGATTTTGACAAGGCTGTTTAATTTCACGCCTCTTTTCCTGGAACGTACATTTCTCAGCACATATCGATGGAGGGAAAAACAACAAGTCTTCAAACATTAGAAATATAGATGTACAAACAGATATATACCCCAAAGCCGTAGAACACTTCAATCCCCCCCCCACCCCCCATTTTAGAAAATTTTACTTTAATATCCCCCAAACACACAAACTGTAGAAAAGTTTAATCCCCTACCAACACACACACAAACTGCAAAAAACACTTTAATAACTCATCATGAATCATTTTCCGTTTGCTAGGTACAGCCTAACTGTTACTGTTTTAAATGCAGAGTTAACATTGGACAACTTTGTATATATTCATAGACGACAGGAGGTATACATCAAACGTCTCTTTAAAACGGGGTCCCTAGAACTACTAAAATTACGATGAAATGGACAGTAGAAAATATTTCCATTAATTACTTTAAAATGTAAAGACAGTCATCAAGAGTAAATATATCAATAAAACAAGTTCCCATTTTGTCTAATCTTTGTCTACCGAACAGAACGTGTCTAGGGATAAACTACAGAATAAACAGTCTTCTCTTTACAATGACCAATCTACGGACGGATTAGTAAAACAGTTATTACACAATAAAATGATCAAAAGTCATATATCACAAAAATATAATTTTTCAATGTGAATAACATAACAAAATCAATTTAATTAACAAACTGCAAAGACAAATAAAAAATATGCAAATTTCAAACAAGTAATAATAGATATAGTAACTGCACTACTATAATCTCCAAGGAGAAAATTCAGGCGAATATCTAACTTCAAAGCCAGCATCGAAATTTGTGAAATGCACTTCAAGTTCATAGGTTTACTGAACCTTTGACGATTATCAATTTCAAAATCAATTTCAAAATCCATCTACAACCACCATCTTTGTACATTAATGCATCTAATGCTCATCAAAACAACTTTTAATCTTTGTATATTATGTGGTTGTTGGTGTTAAGAAATGTCATGAAAACTGCTGAATGTCAAACATTAAAAAAAATTAGCAAGTCTTTAATCACAGTAATCTAAGCCTTTTATTTGATAACAATCACAAGAAAACCCATCCAAAATGTTTGCTAATACACTATAAAATCAAAATACGTTTCATTGTTGAGCATCTCCATTTTCATCCAATTGACATTAAGAGATGTCTGAATAACAATGCATCTAACCCCCACAACCTCCACAGCCACCTCCACATCCACCCCCACATCCTCCACCCCCGCAACCCCCGCCCCCACAACCCCCGCCCCCACAACCTCCTCCAAAATGACCGTGGGAAGGATATGATCCCAACCAGCCTACGCCCAGAACTCCTCCCAGCAGCAGACCTAGAATAGTAAATATAACATGGATAAGTTATTACATCATTCTGATTTTTTATTAGAAATAAATCATCATTTAAAATGATAGATTAAAGGACAAATGAGGGTGCCAATTATAATCTTTGGCCATGAATTTACCAATGGCACAAAAATTCCCATGATATGATGTAATTTAATAGGTTTTGGGTTTTTTTGAAAATTGAAATTGTTAAATTGAGTAAAAGGGATGAGCTGAGGCTACCAATCATAATAGTTGGCTATGAATTTAAAAATGGCACCAACATTTTATTACTATCACTTGATTTAACTTTTCTTTTAAAAATTTTTACCATAAAAATGTTTATTACTTGAAAGGAACAACTCACTGTGTGTGAATGAAAGTGAAATGGCTTTAAATGAGACAAGTTTCATGACTTGTAGGGCGAGCCCTTCTGTGTGTGAATGAAAGTTAAATGGCTTTAAAGGATACAAGTTTACTGACTTGTAAGGCGAGCCCTTCTGTGTATAAATGAAAGTGAAATGACTTTAAATGATACAAGTTTCCTGACTTGTAAGGCGAGCCCTTCTGTGTGTAAATGAAAGTGAAATGGCTTTAAATGGTACAAGTTTCCTGACTTGTAAGGCGAGCCCTTCTGTGTGTATATGAATGTTGAACAGCTATGAATAAGATACGTTTAATTTGATTAAAACATATCTTATTGTCAGGATGTGCATTATCACTAGCAAAGCAAGCCTTACAGCATCCCATGTTACTAAAATAAGTACATGTAAAAGTCCCTTACCTGTAGCAAAACTATTACTAGAGCTGGTATTGTGTTGAGGCACATGATGGTGCTGATTGACCAACACTGTCGTGTGACCTGGATGCTGCTGGGTATGGGCGGGATACCCATTAGGTTGGGGGTTGTACATGGGCTGGGCAGGTGGATAGCCATTCTGTACATGGCCATTCACCACATGAAGATGGTAGTTTGGGGGCAGAGCCTGACCTTGGACGAGTTGTCCAGTTTGTTGAGGCTGGGGAGGTGGTGGTAACTGTAGAAAATCAATAATCATATCAAGTCTTAAAAATTATGACCAAAGTTAAATTTGTAGACAAACATTGAACAAAAGTTCAGAACAATAAGTCCACCATCTTGGATCCATAAATTATCATTAAATGTAGCAAGAAAATACACTGTAGTAAAATTCTTTGTTTGAAGTGCTTAGTGGTTACTCATTCATTCAATTCACTGATCAAATTCTAATGTTAAATATAGGGAAGCCAGTTTGGGGTTATATTGATAAAAAAACAACTAAAATTTGTTCATCACTTACCACGGCTCCTAGTGCCTGCATCCACTGCCTGAAAAATGAATAGAGCAACTGACACTCTACATGACATGAAAGTACAAACTCCATTAACCATGAGTGGATCGAGAGGAGAAGGGGGGGGGGGGGGGTCTGACCTTTCAGCAAATGATGAAAATACAATATTCATCATCTTCACAAGACAATAGTTATTGATTCATTACCTCACACTAACCATCGACATCAGTCACCATTCAAAACACAAGTTCAAGACGGAGGATGACGCAACAAGCTAAAATTAAATCAGTCAATGTTATTCCTCCATTCAGATGTAAGTTTGGTTAAGGACATAAACAGAAAGTTAAAATGGCATCTATTGATGAAAAGATAAGAGGAAAGCACTCAAAACTTCGTCTAATTGTTTTTTCAAAGAAAATAAATTTCCGAAAATCAGTCGACAGGTATATGTCGACTGGTAATTAACTGGCCACAAATTCTACACCATGTTGCCATCACTATGCATGTTTAGTTCCGTTTTCGACCGATCAGTTTTCTGATTAGATCCACGCTACAGGTTGCAACCAATTAGATATATGCTCTGCCTCGAGCCCGTGTTTTGAATAGTGACTGATGCCAAGGGTTATAACGAATCAATAATCCTGGACTTGTGAAGATAAATATTTATTTGAATTCTTCCATTTAAGACAATTTTGACCACCTCTGGCAGCCCCCCCCCCCCCCCCCTAATCTGCACAAATATAAAGAAACAGGGGAGTCTGAGCAGAGCAAAGATACGGCCAATCTGCTGTTGAGTTAATCCGAGATTCCTCTGTTGCCCACAACTTCCATAGTGTGACATGCCCGGGGGAAATGTCACAATATAAAAGAGTGGCAAGAGTCCGAGGAATCTCGGATTACTGTTAAGTATGTCGAGCCAATTATATGAATATGCTTTGTGTCTAACAATTATCAGCGCTGAGCATGTGGTTATAGCAACAGGAAGCTATTGATAAAAGACAACATAATTCATTTTATTATTAGACTCTTACCTTTTTCAAATGTTTTACGCACAATATCAACTTTGACGTTACTTTTCAATTGTGTAATACGTAACGTGACGCCATAGTATTTTTATTTATCACGCCTCAGACAAAATTGTTGAAATCTAATTGGTCAGATCTTGGTCACATGACGCCGTGAAAAAAAACCGTATCATGCGAGTAAAATCCGTATTGGGCGAGTAATTTTATTTATCGTCGGGTTCGACTTGCAGCCGTGTCAAAAGGAAAGACATTTGACTCCCCACATATACAGTTAGAGGTCTTCGACGTGATAAATTCGTTACACAGTTAGTTAGTGACCTGATACGGAAAAATACAATGTGTGAAAAGAAAACCCGTATCGGGCTCGGCTTCGCCTCGCCCGATACGGGTTTTCTTTTCACACCATGTATTTTTCCGTATCAGGTCACTAACTAACTGTGTAACTAATAGTATGTAGTCTTGCGTTCCGTTGCTATGAGAGATAAACACGACTGAAGAAGACCGGTAACACGGTCGCAATATTTCTACAAAGTGTTTAGAGTATATATATATATATATATATATATATATATATATATATATATAATTTTTCTTTAAGAGCCATTAGCTGTATTTTTTCTCAAAATTTCTCAATGACATGGGGATATATGATATTGACTTATAAAAACATTTATTTTGAACGAAAAACAAGAGAAACCTAATAAATACCCTGGGTCGAGGCCTCTGCTGGTGGACTGTTAGACCCCGAGGGTCTCTACAGCCCAGTAGCTAAGTACTTCGTTACTAGCTTGAAAATACGGATGTGTATTTAATTGCTGTTATAAAATTTAGAAATTCATTTCAAAATTAAGGATTATCTCCCTCATGCATAGCTCTTATCCTTGGACGAATTTGGCTCCAGTTTTTTTTTGGCACGCTGTTTTTGGCTAAATTTAGCTCTAAACCTTCATAGTTATTTCGGATTTCAAACATTTCGGTTGAGCATCACTGAAGAGACATTATTTGTCGAAATGCGCATCTGGTGCATCAAAATTGGTACCGTATAAGTTTTACATAACCACGCTTTTACTGTAAAGAAATATACAAGGAAGAATTGTTTTCTTGCAAGACAATTCTTCTTTATTTCTTTACATTAAAAGCGTGGTAATCTAATGTAATTTTATTGTTTTCTTGCAAGACTTTCCGTGGGGATCCGGGATATAACAGTTCCTCAGTACCCCTTGCTTGTCGTAAGAGGCAACTGAATTGGACGGTCCTTCGGATGAGACCGCAAAAACCGAGGCCCCGTGTCACAGCGGGTGTGGCACAATAAAGACCCCTCCCTGTTCCAAGGTTGTATGTGCCGAGCATAAGACTAAATTTTGCAGCCCTTCACCGTCAGTGGGGACGTTTCCATATGAGGGAAAAATTCCCGACAGGGACGTTAAAAATATATAATCAATCAATCTTGCAAGACAATCATTATTTAATCACGAAAATTACACATTCATGTATCTGCAAGGTTTGAAATAATTAAATACTGGTGTTATTACTAAAATATGTAATATAGAGTAATTTTCATTAAATTCAATTTTTGATGAACAAACTGACAGCTAACACAACGTTAATTGACTGTACTACCTGCGCAAAAATTGTTTTCAACGCCAATTTGTTGTTGGATATAAAATCTGTTTCATCCGCACTCGTGAAATATAAGATAAAATCCTGTCCAACTCCTGAAATGAATTCTATATCCAACAACAAAACATTGAATATCCTCTATATAGTTCATCTAACAACACTTTGAAATTAGACAACTTACTGCATTTCATCGTCCCCTCTGTATAAAATCCAGTTGATCTTCATGGCATTACGGTGCGTCCCCCTTGCGTAGTTAAAGGGGTAAGCCATCATACGATTAATGCTCTGGCCTGCGGGAAGTTCTGGTCTCCTTGGAACATTTAGACAGTTCTGTCCAATAGCGATCAATGGAGTTATTTCCTACAAGAAACATATCATCAGACATTGAAAGTCAGAAGAAATGATTGACCTCGACCTTATTGAATGACCTTGATCTTCATCAATAACATAGCTTTAATCTAAACCTTCAAACTCACTGAGTACGAAGCTATGCTTACACAGGAAAAGTAACAGAACTAAAGCAGTATGTCGTCATGATGAAAAGTCAAGGACATTTGAAGCCTCATAGCAAAGAATCGTAACAAACACGCAAAAGGAGTTTTTAAAGACCACTAAGGATTTCCATTGTGAGTCACAGCATTTACAGAAATTACTGTAAATTGGGAAACTGTGTCTTGGCTAATAACATTTTGGCTATCTAGAAGAAAAAATTGCCAAAATTTCATTAACATATACATTAGACAATTACAACGGCCTAAATTGAACATCTATACTTATAAATTAACAAATTGTGACAATAAACTCCGAAACGCTTGCTCCAGAGTTAATGCTTGCACCATTAATATTGTTTCATATGTGTGATGAAGTCCGTAAACTATGATAGAATCTTTTTGATAAGTAAATATCGTAAAATTAATTAAAAAACCTACTTTCGTTTTTGATAAACTACCCTGAAATAGCAAAAATAAGAGTAAAGTGGCGGGACACGCTGTGTCGGGCCTGAGCCTGTTTTCTTTTCTGTTTTTAGAATGACATCTTTAAAAGAAATGTTTTGATAATTATTGTATAAATAAAATAAGAACGAAGCACCCTGAACGACGCTAAGGTCTACAACCATCGCAAATTCTCGGGCCTCTCCGGCAAGCCAAGAAGTTGCGATTGCTTACAACATTGTATATGTGTTCAGTGTTCATTTTGTTTCTATTCATCTTAAATTCATAATTATTTCTGAAGTTTGTAAGTATTTTACTTCATTTAATCTGTGTTTATTTTACTAATATCTGTCTGTATGTATGTTATATGCAGGACCATATTGAAAACTAGCGTTATTGCTAAATATGTAATCCTTGATAAATAAAGGCTTCATTATTATTATTATTATTATTATATAGTGTTAGTTATACTTATATTAGTTTTGAATAGACCCATATTTAGCATTTTATGAAGAAGAAGAATTATACTAGCGGAAAAAAGAAACTGTGCATTATTTAATATATGGAAAAAAAATAAGAAATAACAATGATTTTTTTTTTATTTTTGTAATACAAATGTATTCGTTACAGCATTTCATAATCCATTAATGTTAACGTCGAATAAAGTCAATTTGAGCACACTCGAAAGACACTGGTATTCGAACAACTTGAATTAACAAAGTTAATAACACGTGTGACCACCATTTGCATTCACGCATGCTTGACAACGGCGCCTTATTATAATGCCACTAAAGTGTTCAGAAATGCTTGAGGGATATTCTTCCAGATGTTGGTTAAAGCCTGGCTTAAATCATCCAATGTCACTGGTTGATTTGAGAAACTGCGTAGACGTCGTTCCATTTTATCCCAGACGTGCTCGATCGGAGATAAATCAGGGGAAACAGCTGGCCAAGGCAAGACATCGACATTCTGTTGAACAAAAAAGTCCCTGACTACACGTGCAACATGTGGCCTTGCATTGTCTTGCTGCAGAGTGATGTGATATTGCTGTCTCTGTATGAAGGGTATCACATGACACTGAATAATTTCGTGTCGATAGCGTACGCCGGTGAGATTTCCATTGACAATTTGTAGAGGGGTCCTTCCACGTGCTGTTATTCCGCCCCACACCATAACTCTACCTCCACCGAATTGTCGAAGTTGCACAACACAAGCGTCCTGATACCGCTCCCCAACGCGACGATACACTCTACAACGGCCGTCACTGCTATCCAACTGAAATCTGGGTTCATCAGGGAACAGAATATTGGCCCAGTCCTGTATTATGAATCGCAGATATCGTCTGCACCACGCTAATCTAGCGATACGATGATGTTGAAGCAGTATTGGGCGCACCGCTGGACGTCTTGGTTTGATGTTGTGCTCGCGCAGACGATTACGCACAGTTCTTGGACTGATTGGTCGAATCCAGGAATGCTACGAGCAGTCAAACTTGCTGTCTGGAAACGATTTCTCAAGTGCAGAATTCTAATCTGGTTGTCCTGTCGACGCGACGTCACACGAGGACGCCCAGAACGTGGTCGATCCTGAGTGTTACCAGATTGTTTGGAACGTCTCTATAATGACTGGATGGTGTTCCGATGAACTCCAAAGTGTCTTGCTACGATATTTTCTGCCATTCCAGCTTTAAACATCCCAACAGCACGATTACGTTGGTTTTCGCTGAGTCGTGGCATGATAGAAGGGTAAATTTTGTCAAAGCTAAAGTCCTTTCCTTAACGAATAGTGTCCAAACAAACCTTTTACACTTCTTACTCCAAACAGTATTGGCCAATAAAACTCGTGCGTACGAACACTTCAATAAACAAACATGTGTTCAAAGTCCGTGCATCTGAGTCGGGTACTATCCGATAATTTAAAAAAAAACATCACCTTTATCGATTGTTTAGATTTTATAAATATAAACAATAAATATAGAAAAATTATACTATATTTTATAATGCACAGTTTCTTTTTTCCGTTAGTATATATTACTTATATCCATCTCATTCAACGAAAGACACCCCCTCCTAATCGATAAATTGTTAAATACGATATTCATGTGAATTTTTTGATTATCTTATCGTTTTCCCGTAATTATAGAAGTCATGTTTACGACTTTTTGTAATAATCTATTAACATATACTGATATATACAAGCACATGGATAAACATGAAAAAGTTTTTATATTGGTTGAACTTCTTTTGTGATAACACAGATCTTGAAAGTAATTGAAAAGTCCCAAATGTCAGATACCGAATGGTCCGGGAAGTTTTTGCCTTATAACTTTAAAGTTAAAAACATTTTACCGAAATTGGGTTGTACACTACCTGACAATGTCCAAGAAAATATTTTTTCGATTATTGCGTTTGACCAAAAGAAACGACGTGTATTCATAATGTTGCCCTTAAATTGTCGCACTGGACAAAAACTAACATTATCAATACATTCGTGATACTGAGTTTCAAATTTTAAAATTATGAACGACCGTTCATTTTGTCTTTGGTCAACTATTAGGCATGACGAATTGCAATTGCATTCGTAAAATCATAATCTAATTTTCTATACGGACTCCCGGAGAGATATCATTTATGCTATATGAGGAACATGGATTTGGAGTTCCAAGTGGCTTTCTAATAATAGAGTTATAACTACTGTATATGCTATCAATAGACGTAACTAGTGAAAGGTGAAGATAACGAACATTGATCAATCTCATAACTCTTATAAGCAATACAAAAGAGACAATTCGACAAAGACGGACCCCTGGAGACACCATAGGTGGGATCAGGTGCTTAGGATGAGTAAGCATCCCTTGTCGACCGGTCACACCCGCCGTGAGCCTTATATCCTGATCAGGTAAACGGAGGTATCCGTAGTCAAAATCAGTGTGCCAAGAACGGCCTAACAATCAGTATGAAACATGTCAGACAGCATTTGACCCAATGATAGGTTGTATTGACGAACTAGATCGTTATAACGACCATAGAATTTGCGAAATGCTGACTTCAATCGAGACTGTTGAAACCCCTGTACCATCAACTTGTTTGTCAGTAGCTTACCTCGATTTAAAAACTGACTATACACCGAACAAGCTCTTGCGTATCGAATCAGTTGAGAGATGTAAACAACTTATGCAGGTGATAATGGAATATTGCTACATAAATATGGGGAGTTGACGATGGAGAAGCTGAAATCATCCCGTTTGTCATACAGTTGAGTTGTCAGTTTGCCCTTAATGTCTACTTTCAATATAATATCTAAGTATGAAACAGAAGTGGAGAACTCTGTGGTGTCTTTTATTTCGATCTCACAGGAATATATCGAATCGACATTTGAATGAAAATTATCATTGTTAATAGACAAAACGTCGTCGATACATCTAAATGTCGAATTGAGGGCCACGGCAAGAGATTTCTTTTTCTCGTGTATAAGTTTTTAAATAAATTCTGATTCATATGAATATAGAAACAGGTCAGCTAACAAAAGAGCACAATTCGCGCCCATGGGAATTCCAACAGTCTGTTGTTGGAAGACCTGATCACCAAAGACCACGAAGATATTGTCAATGAGGAACTCTAGCATATTTTTTATTTCAACTTCAGAGTAATTGTGCGTGGAATCCGAGTGGTGTTTAACAAAGCAAGTTTTTGGATGACTGGTCACTAGATATGAATATTTCCTTTTTCCATTTTTGTTGAAGAAGCAACTGTCTATGATGTCAAAAAGTATAATAGTCTTTAATTTATCGTGAAGAATGATCATGTACATCTATAGTGTTGAAAAGTCATAGGTTTTGATGTTATTGATTTGGGAAAAGTTTTGCGATTTCAAGTTTACTAAATGTTCTTTAGAATGTTTTAGAATCCATATTTGATTAAGACCACTTCTGGCATATGTAGTCGGACAGTAAGTTTGAATTTTCTTCTTCACAGCTGTTAATAATTTCGTCAGGAGCAAAGATAGGGGCTTGGTAGAGCACTTACTGGATCCAGCAATGTATCTTTGGTTGTAAGGGTTTTCATGTAGTTTAGGAATCCAGTATACGTACATGTACGGTAAGTCATATTCATTCGATCCATTGACTGGGATATTAAATGTGTTTAAAACTGAGGCAAGGTTTTGAAGAATTTCATCTTTTGAAAAGACAGTTGGAGTATAAGTACGATTACCAAAAGTGGAATTAATGCCAAGTTCGTTTAAATTACAGTTGTAATAATGAGCCTTACAAACAAAGACAATGTTGTTACTAGCTTTGTCAGCTGGAACCAAAACATATTCCTCATGTAACCTATCTAATTCTTTTATCACTTCTGGTTTACTAAACACAGAAGGATAGATGGTAGGTACTTTAATTTTAATATGTCTAATGCGGGATTTTGATATTCCTCTTATGTTTTTAACCCATTCTGACAATGTATCAAGTTTTTCTTTTTCATATCTAGCCCATCGTCTGGCATAATCTTCGACAGAATTCATAATAGATATGAAGTTCTGTCGCCAATTAAAAGACCGAGGTTCTCTGTATTTAGGAACTTTTAGAATAGTGATTTGAGGTCCTCATTTTCAACTATATCAACGTCACCAGTAATGACATGTCCAGCTAGACTATAGTTGAAAGAAGATGAAGAACACGTTGATGGATTACGTATAAGATGATCTATATCTAGGCACTGCAAAGTTTGCTTATAATTAAAAAGTTTGGATGTAATAGTAGAAGTATAGCTGTAGGAAATACAGGGTGTAGATTTGAACTTGAAATAAATTGGAATACACGACTGAACCCTTTTATGACGAAGAATGTTGCTTATGTTGACGGCATATATTCTTTAGTGCGTTTGGGGCCAAATTTGGCCCCGTGTTCAAATTAAAAGATATCCCCCAAAGTTCTCTAATAAGGTATATGTTATTATAAAATGATTATCATATGTCCGTAAGAAGCTTTATTTTCATATAATACATACATAAATACAGTATAGTTTACGATAACTTTGTGCCATTCTGACGTTACTTTATGCGACGTCATGAACAAGAAGGCTGTGTCTTATTATTATTTTTTGGCAAAAATAAAAGTGCACTGATACGGCACGGTATATAATAACGAGAGGGTATGTTACATACAGTGGCAGAAATGGCGAAGGTATGCACAGTGTAACGATAATTTTTGGTACATAGCGTCGTCATTCGCGCAACGCTTTGCAACCGCGTGCGGGGACTGCACCTTTTTAGGCTGATTCCGGGACCGTTTCGTTGTTACATAGAGTGCCGTATCAGTGTATTGTGATTATTATTTGAAAAGTTTAATTGACTCACTCCGATTGATTGATTGAATATTGTTTAACGTCCCTCTCGAGAATATTTCACTCATATGGAGACATTACCAATGCCGGTGAAGGGCTGCAAAATTTAGGCCTAAGCTCGGCGCTTATGGCCATTGAGCAGGGAGGGATCTTTATCGTACCACACCTGCTGTGACACGGGACCTCGGTTTTTGCGGTCTCATCCGAAGGACCGTCTCATTTAGTCGCCTCTTACGACAAGCAAGGGGTACTGAGGACCTATTCTAACCCGGATCCCCACGGGATGACTCACTCCGAAAGTTTTCATGAATTCATGATTTGTAAATGATTCAAATGTGGCGTATGCTACGATTTGAATGACGAATTTTGTGTAACGGTATTTAGTAATTGTATGGTAACCCATCTTCAATTAATTTTTTATCATTCAGCACATGTTTGTATCTTTACATTTGGATTAAATTCCATTGTTTAAATATGAATTAAATGAATATCAATTGTATACATGATGAGTGGGTACATGAAACTATACTTATGTGTATATATACACCATGTTCAAATTCCCCCCAAGAACATCAAAGGTGTATTCAGCGAAGACACTAAACAATGCTACATTGGATATAGTGAAAATAACATGAAATTCATTCAAAGTAATGCGAGAAGAAATATTAAAATGTCTTGGGGAAAAAAAAACCAAAACATGACATTGGGATTAAGAATGTACTGGTCTGCACACGTATTCAACACTCACAATGAAAAGAATAACTAACAATAATCTTGCGGGATTTTAAGATTCAAAATTTTAGCATATGCACGTATATCTATTTAAAAATATATGATAAATACTTCTTTATATACAACACATCTTTCAATGCATTGGTATTTACGAAATTGTAACAGTTTGAATTATAAATCAGTATTATCGTCTCAAACCGCGTCTGAGGTCCGCATGGGAGAGGATCGCAACATTAAGACAGCCCCCCACCCCCCCCACCCCCCCCCCACCCCCACACACACACCTCTTGCTACATGTCTGATTTAGTCCTATTCGGTCAGTTTCTAATAATGAATGAAGTAGTGACAGTTTAAATTGTACAAAAGTAAATTGTCTTTTATGACAATTCACTGCCATATTTAATACCGTCAGTCAAAGGTTTGTATTATCCAGCAGTTTGTTGACATTAACTAGTGAAATGTTTAAATCATAATCTATACTTTCAATCCTACATGTAGAGTATTGTTTATGGTTTTACATCGTATTGGTATTATTTCAGCCATTTTACGGCAGTATATATATATATAAAATAAAAAATTACTATAAAGAAAATTAATCACCGGTAATAATGTAAATTGAAAATGGAAGAAGGATATTAAACAATGTTCCAGTTTTGTAAAGATGATTTCATGATATCAATATTGTGATCTAGTTCTGTCCTTATTGCTTAGCGCACAGATGTAATAACTTCAATTCCAGGCCGGGGTGGTGTTCCGGTGACCCCACTTTAGATCCGCGCATGATTTAGATATGCGATGTATTTTGTACACGCCAATATACATGTAAATGTTACTTCAACGGCGGATGGATGGGCAGAGTGTAACGGTGTCCCTGTGCGTGAAAATCGTGCTCTACTACTTGAACAACTGTTCCATGTTTTTGATGATGAAAATATTAACCAGTGGTATTATGTATCTTTCAAAAGGACCATGACATAGAACACATATCCCAGTATATACCACATTAGATTCCACAAAAAATATTGCAGGAACTTAACACAGGAGAACTTGCCCCCTCTTTCTTTTGACAATGTATAGCTTTTCCATAATTCTAAGGTACGAAGTTTGATTTATCACCCTCCCCTTTATGGTAGTAGTGAATGCTTGTGGGAATGAAATAAAGCCTTGAAATCCATATCCTGGTGAATCAACCGTCTCACAAAACATAAACATTTATGCTGCCTACTTGAATGTAGCAACCACCACCCATTTTTTAAAAATTACCCAAAACAATAAAAATCAGGTGTAATTACCAATTTTGAGTATGCTGATTTCAAATCTGGATTCCTTTTACTCCAATTTCTTATAGAAAATGAGGTATAGTGTCTTAAACACCCCTACCGTCAGGTTGCCTAAAACGGAAAATGTTTCATTTCGCATCAAAAAGTGACCCAACTTTATTTCTTGAAACACCATTACCCAAAACAATAAAAAGCAGGTGTAATTACCAATTTTGAGTATGCTGAATCCAATTCTGAATTCCTTTTACTCCACTTCCTTACAGAAAATGAGGTATAGTGTCTTAAACACCCCTACCGTCAGGTTGTCAAAAATTGAAAATGTTCCATTTCACATTAAAAAGTGACCTGAAAGTTATTTCTTGAAATAAGGCATACAACAGAAAAGGAAAACAATTAATACTGAATTGTTCCATGAACATTCTTAGTTGTTTTGGAAAGAATATATCTCACCTCTGGACTTCACAGATACAGGAAAGGAAGAGGAATACGGAGCGGATCAACGATCTTAAATTTAATCAAATTGGGCCATAGCCTAATGAACTGATGAACAGGAGCAAAAGTAAAATTAATAGGAAAACTGATTTATTAAACATCAGCAAGTCTTTTCCGAGAACTTCTGGTAGAGCTGTCGGGGGGGGGGGGGGGGGGGCGGGGGGGGGGGGGGGGCTGAGTTGCATCATTATCAGAATTTACCGAAACAGTGGACTCTCTGGCCAGCCTGGGGGCTGAGCTAGTTGCATCAGATCTGACAGAAGCAGAACTCTCTGGCCAGTCGGGGGGCCTGAGTTGTATCAGAATCTATTATTTATTTATTTTTATTTTTTCAAAATTCAGAAATTTAAAAACTGCATGATCAGATTTTTTTGGAACACTAATAATTAATGTCACTTTATTGCGATGACTCTTCAAGTACAAACCATGATACTATAAAAAAAAAATGAAATGAAATGATAGGTAAATAAATAAATTAAATATTTGTAAGTTACTTTATTTATCTGTAAGTAAGTCACTAATTAAGTGTAACTGGTGGCAGTGCAACTTGCAAGTGAAAATTGCATCATCTGTAGCTTATGACCCCTTTTGCCTTGCCTTGTAATTAATATTGTTGAAAATTTGGCAAATAGCATTTTTAACCCCCCAGTCCATACCCCACTTTTCTTTAAACGTTAAAAATCCAGCTAATTCAGTGAGGAAGAAATGTCACTACCATATTTCGAATTTCCTCTAGACTATATCAAATTAAATACTGCACTGCTATCAGTCACAGATTGACACTGGTAGGGGTATGGGGACCTGGTCTGTGAGTGTGATGGAAAAGATTCTGATGAAAATAAAGATTCACTCATCATTCAGAAATGTATAAACATTGTACTATTGTATACCACCGGTACGTTGTGAGTACGTTAATAATGGGAGTTATCTTTCCTTGGATATCTAAATCAATCAAATACTATATGAACACGGGCAATTATCGTCCATGTTTGATCTCAGTATAATTTATTTATGCATAAAATGTATTAAAATGTCACTCTTTGTTGCGTATTTCACCGTTAAATAAATGTTTACATATACTCGCTCTGCTTAATCGCTTCAATCTCAAAGGGATTTTCTGGAATGTGCCTAATCACGTGAGATACGTAAAATATAGCTATTTTAGATCCGAACGATCAACTTCGCATCATTCGTAGGCTCTAGGTTTATCCATACTAGCCCGTAAAAAATAGGGTGGAACCTCGTCCTACTTTTCCTGTAGAAATAAAAATAGAACATGACGCGCCACCTAGCGAGCGTGGTTGTTGCTATTGAATGTGCTATTTAAAAAATATTCCATTAGTAATCATGTGCATGTATACAAAATTAATTTGTCACGAATGTACATATATGACAGAAAATAACTTTATAATGTAAAACTTATGCGGTACCAATTTTGATGCACCAGATGCGCATTTCGACAAGTTATGTCTCTTCAGTGATGCTCAACCGAAATGTTTGAAATCCGAAATAACAAAATATATAAATTTATAATATTTATCCGTGTATAACACAAAGCGATATATGATACAGGCACATAGAATAGGGGTGCTTTCTTAACAACGTATATTTTTGTAGTAAAGATATATTTGGTGACTTCCCTAGGCCACTTTTTAAAAAGTAATAGTGAATGGTAAGAATGTAGTTTCGAAGTAGTACTAATAGGAGTTATGAAATGAATTCATATATAGAAGGGAGCAACCCCTCACCCCCTCCCCCGGAATGAAGAACTAGAAGTTAGGGAAAACGTAAACTTTAATCAATATTATATTTAATGAAAATATATTTGATGTATGTCAACCCTAACCCTCCCCCACCCCACAAATTAGGATTTTGAAGAACATGTTGGCTTTTTGTTTCACTGAATTTTACAAGTATTATTTTTAGACATAGTGAAGTCAACTTCTCCGGCTTCCTGCTCCCCCTTGAAAAAACGATCCTACATGTCTGTAATAAAATAGGTAATAGACTAATATTCACGAAAGGGTAACACGTTACGAATCCTGGGGTAATTAAAAAATTATAACAATACAAATCCTGTAGATATAGGCCTAGGCCTAAATATAGTCGTATAGCACGACGGTATATGCACTGTAAAGTTAAATAAAAAGTAGATAATAATTACACTGAAATAGCTCTACTTTAAATGAAAAAAAAAAAATCTTCATATTGGTCGTTTCCACTACACTCTACCGGCTGAGGTAAGTAGTATGTAAGTTGACAAAATGATCTATCAACCCATTATGACGTCACTTTTGAAAAGTGAGGTCTATATACCGAAATACATTGTACATGTATAAATCGGCCTCGTGCTCTGTCACGCATTTAGCCATATAGATTTTAAAATAAGAAATAGTAGCATTTTGTGTTTGGCAAAATGTTTCATATAATGCATTTTCCATTGATTAAAAGCAATTGATATCAAAGTATTCCTAACTAGTGTACATTTCGCTTAGTTACAAGACACGGAAGTAAGATGGCAGGATTAATATATAATACACAACACAAGCCTGACAAAGGAAGACATGTAAATATCGTATCGTGACATTGCCCCGTTAAATTGATGTTAGGAATTTTATCATTTGATGCGGTGCTAGGCGAGTATTTTCTTTTGTAAACAAAATATGGGTAAACTTATGTAATAACACATATATAACAACATCCATAAATAGGACATGTATTTCCATGCTGTAAAAACGCTAAAAATATGAACGTTAAAATAAGAAATAAGTATGGTCCGCACAATATCACCATCGTAATTTTTTGTATGTGAAATGCTTAACCATAAATGTTTCATGTGTTAAAATTTTAAAGTGGTGATATTATGCGGATCTATTCAAATATCTTTAAAAGTGGTTAAATTTTATGAAATTTTCCGAAACGTATTTTGGCTACGTCAATGTAGTAGAAATGTGACACATTTTCAAAGTTTCGTTTTATTTTTGAGACAAGTGTATCTCCGTCAGTATTTTGCAATGTAGAAGTTTGATTCAACATGTACTTCATTTTTTAATAATTCAGGGGGCCAAACATGATACCAAACGAACTTAGTTCTTTGAGCTTAAGGAACTGGCGGCAGCTTTACAGCTTATCAATCCAGGAGCGCAACAATTCAAACACGCATTAAAAAGTCCTTCCTCTATGCAATAGTATCTAATTATGATTCCCGTGCTTATGCAGGGTTCCATCTAGTAAATCCACATAATTGTCCATTCACAAAAATATGGAGGAACGTAAAATTTACCTGACATCTACATATATGTAGTATCTCTCTCTTTGCATTTAAGTATATGTTACAAAATGTAGAATGACTGGAGTTATACACTTAAAAATCACTCTACAATCAGATCTCTCCAAACACTCAAAATCACCCTATAATCAGATCTCTCCAAACACTCAAAATCACCTTATAATCAAATCTCTCCCAAACACTCGAATTCACCTACTAATCAGATCTCTCCCAAACACTCGAATTCACCCCATAATAACATCTCTCCAAACACTCAAAATCACCCTATAATGAAATATCTCCCAAATACTCAAATTCTCCCCTTAATCAGATCTCTCCCAACACTCAAAATCACCTCCTAATCAGATATCTCCAAACACTCAAAATCACCCCCTAATCAAATCTTTCCAACACTCAAATCACTTCCTAATCAGATCTCTCCCGACACTCAAAATCACCCCCTAATCAGATCTCTCCCGACACTCAAAATCACCCTATAATGAAATATCTCCCAAATACTCAAATTCTCCCCTTAATCAGATCTCTTCCAACACTCAAAATCACCCCCTAATCAGATCTCTCCCAACACTCAAATCACCCCCTAATCAGATCTCTCCCAACACTCAAAATCACCCTGTAATCAGATCTTCATCAACACTCAAAATCACCCCCTAATCAGATCCTCATCAACACTCAAAATCGCCCTCTAGTCAGATCTCTCCCAACACTCAAAATCGCCCCCTAGTTAGATCTCTCCCAACACTCAAAATCACCTCCTAATCAGATATCTCCCGACACTCAAAATCACCCCCTAATCAGATATCTCCAAACACTCAAAATCACCCTGTAATCAGATCTCTCTTTAAACACTGAAATCACCCCCTATTCAGATCTCTCTTTAAACACTCAAATCACCCCCTAATCAGATCTCTCCAAACACTCAAATCACCCCCTAATCAGATCTCTCCCAACACTCAAAATCACCCTGTAATCAGATCTTCATCAACACTCAAAATCACTCTATGATATCTCCCAAACATTCCCCTATAATCTGATCACTCCGAATCTTTGAGTTTAGTTAGTCACAAGATCCGTCTTCCATGAAAATTTTAACGAACACCATGTGCTACATTTTTACCACCATCTTAAGACTTAGTCAATAGAGGTATAATGAAACAAATGCTGACAATCTTACCTTCAGTCTCACAGAGCCAAGCTCTTCACCGCCGCTTCCATACCAAATCAATGTACTGTCTTGGTATAGTCTAAATAAGTAAGTATTCCAGATTCCACCTGCATGTTTATAAATAGCCAAGCATAAAATCAAAGTCTCCACCCAGTTTTGTAATCGAATAGTTAAATACCCAGATTTTTTGTTGTCTTATTATACTTATAAAGAAGTAATGTAAGTTATACAGTGCTCCTTAGATTTATCAAGAACTAGTGTATGTTACAGAGTGATTCCACTTCTTGGATTTATTAAGAACTGGTGTATGTTACAGAATGATCCTCCTTGTTAGATTTATTAAGGACTACTGTATGTTACAGAGTTCTTCCCCTTGTCATATTTATTAAGAACTAGTGTATGTTACAGAGCGAGTCCCCTTGTTGGATTTATTAAGAACTGATGTATGTTACAGAATGATCCCCCTTGTTAGATTTATTAAGGACTACTGTATGTTACAGAGTACTTCCCCTTGTCAGATTTATTAAGAACTAGTGTATGTTACAGAGTGCTTCCCCTTGTTAGATTTATTAAGGACTACTGTATGTTACAGAGTGCCTCCCCTTGTTAGAATTATCAAAAACTAGTGTATGTTACAGAGTGTTTCCCCTTATTAGATTTATAAGGATTTTTACTACCGATTTTAGTTTGTTTGATTGACCCGGTATTTATATAACAGAACATAAATATCTATTTATTTTCAGGAAGTAAGTTAATCTTACCTTGTAAAGCAGTATATAGAATATAACCTTCTTTTTGGACAGGGCAATTTGGTGGTGGTCGATATCCTGTAGAATCAATATCAACATATGAGCTACAAGGCAGAACATCACAGTAAAATATGCACAAATGATCATAGTTCTCTAAAAGTATTTAGAAATGTCTTTAAGCTATTTTAAATCAATTAAAAATTAATATCTTTAATTCGTTTGGGGATATCTAATATCTCTCAGATTTTTAATTGAATCATTGCTTTCTTCAATGACAATATATAAAGAACTTCTAATCAGAACTGAAGATGCCTTTTAAATCATAGGATCAAATTCAAAGGAATATCTGTAATGATAGTGAAAAATACGGGTTATTTACTAGTCAGGGACAGCCACAATTCCTAAGTTTGATATCCATCAGGAAAATTTAAGGTTTTTACTACGAATTCCATGGAAATCCATAATTTGGATATATTTTTCAGAATATGAATTTCTTATTCACTCAACACATTTCATGAAAGCTTCAATAAATGCATAATATCATGAAAATTCACTGAGATTTTTTTTTCTTCCAAATACCTAAAGTCAAGCCAAAATTAAGTGGAGAAGTGTTGTAGCCTGTTGAATTATAAAGTTTATTAAAGGAAGTTAGCTCCTGAGTTTTTGAGCACAACTGTGCAAGATGCTACAACTAAGTATTTACTGGTTCAATACCTACTCCATTGGTACAAACATATTACACATCTATAATTACTGAACTCTACCACGTTGAGAAAAATTTACAAGTGTCAATTCAAATTTTGTAAGTGATAGGCAGGGATTATATTTTGTGACAGAAGGATTGATTAATCAAAAAGTTCTAAATCTGCGTGATATTACAGACTCTGCTTCATCCAATTTTTCTCCAATTCCCATACCCCTATACGTGTATCATTTATTAATCACTAGCAAAAATATTAACTGTAAATGGCCAGATGTCCCAAAGCATTAAAGGGTAAATCTTTTTTTTTTAAATGAATAAAATGAAGCATTACAGTAAAATCACATCGACAGAGCAAAATGTTTTTTACAGGAGGTATATAGTGAAAAACACATGAGTATGAATATATGTTGCATTATGTTGTACATGCAAAAGAAAAAGACTAAGGAAAACGCAAACATGATAATAAGACGATGTTTTGGTTTTCTCAGTTCTATATCTTTGTAATACCATTAAAGCTTCTTTGTTTACAAATTGGAAATCATCCAGCTTTTAAGTTACCTTTAAAGTGTTGCTCTAATAACTCGCAGATTTAAGATTTCCGTTTTAGGGTACATGTGCCCTCGAGGTATGCATACATGCACACATATTTCACAAACTCATCTACGTCTACTGTGCTGTTTGTTTTAAAATTATCGTTATTATTATCACTATAAACTAGATTAAAGCAACAAAAGTACAATATACAGATAAGCTATAAAATTTACTACCCAGAGGCAAATCCTTAGACCTCTATTCTCTATAGAGAAGTAGATAGGCATATCCTACTTATCCCCTTCTCTAAAGAAAATATATAGGCCTGCTGCGTTCCGTGTTTTACCCACAAGATACATTCATTAGTACGCTAGTAAACTGTTTTTATGCTAAGTTAATACTATAAAATTGAAATATTTAGGCCTTTATCAGATACATATATGTCTCTGATAGAGGAGTTATTTAAAGAGAGAGAGAATTGCGAAATTATGACACTGCGCAATGGCTGAGACATATCTCTGCCTTTGTGCAGTGTCATGATTTCGCAATTCTCTCTGTCTCTTTAACTCTAAAAAAGATTGTTCTTCGGAATTTAGCTTAAATAAGACACCTTTTACACTAAAAATAAAATATCTCAATCGCCTTACGTAGAACCATGGCGCTGGTCGTGCATCCCATGTCTCGTCTTTAATTCCTTTTTAGGCGGAAGCTCCTATTGCAATTGCGTTGATGACCTTCTACGTCACAGCTAATTAAAGCTGGTTACCCAAATTGGGGACCAGAATAATGATCATTGAATCAACGTACAAAAAAAACCCAAGTTTTTTCTTAGCGTCATTCGCGAATCTAAGAACGGGTCACGAAAACAACGGTCACGGCGGTTTCGAACGCACTCATTGGGATCAAAATGGGTTCTTGAAAGTATACGTACTACAATTAACAAGCTATCGAGTCTCTGTGACAAACTCGGATATAAAATTGTTATTCCCGCTTGCCGGAAAATGTGCTATTTCTATCTTTAACGGCAGATATTTCGCACGTGCTCACTATCTTTCTCTTCCCTATGATTTTCAATAAAGTCCAAAACGTGGAGACAATTTGTATAGAGTTATATAGCAAAGGGGTAAAATGAAATAAATATAACTTTTGAGCATCATAGAAAATTTATGAATTCCTTTTTTTAGTAAGAAATGTTGCACACTTTACGGATCATAGCCAGTTCTGAATCACTTCGTAATCATTGTGTAAGAATACTTAATTATTGAACTGATTTCTACTTAGAAAAGTAAATCACATTGAAAATGATCACAAAGGGATACAAATCTGAACATTGTAATTTTTTATCCAACCCCCGTTTGTTACTTGTGGCATGCTGGAGGGAAAAGTTGTCTAGCTGTGGCTGTTTGTTTGTTTTGGTTTGGGTTTGGGTTTTTTAGGGGGGGGGGTGTTTGGGTTTTTTGTGGGGGGGGGGTCCCACAAAACATAAAAGCATCTTTAAATTGATATATCTTTCAACAATACCATTAATAGATATTTCTTCAGTGATTATGTCATTGTAGTCAAAATGCCTTACCAAAGAGACACCAACTGCTGGTCCAATTCCGGATCAGTCGTGTTAACTGCTGTCATTTTAAACTTTAAGCAATGTTTCAGTTCAAATCAAAGGCACTCTTGGATTTAAAGAAGTAGTGTCATATAAAACGAACACACATTTTTGAATTACAAACAAAACAAACTCCATTTTTTTCTCCTGATTATTAAATGTTGATAATCCCCCTCCCGAAAATACATTTTTAAATCAGAAAATTGGGACAGTAATTTATATACCATGCGCAGATCTAGAGGGGGGGTATTAGAACTTGTAAAAAATTCGAGAAAGTATGCGTCACAGGCAACTTACGCCAAGATGTGTTTTCATCCCACAAGTGTACAATATGTTGTGGAGACGTCAGTATCGGACAGATCACTTGTACCGGGGAATTTTCTCAAGTCGATTCAGAATGAAACTCTAAATTCAATCATATCAGGGGAATATTGTTCTTTGATTCATTTTTTCACAGCGGCAAATGCCCTGAATCATCCAATATATAGCATTTATCCAACAATACAAAATTTTGCTGTAAACAGACATTTTCTTCATCAAGAAATAAAGCCATTTTCAGATGAAAAGGTACGTCAGGGTTCCCCCATCTACATCATGTGGTCACACACTGAAAATAGCAACCCAAACAATTGGTCACCAAATCATTTTGTGGTTTGTTTCCCAGTTTCACCTGCTGAATCCAATGAAATGAAGGAGCCTGCCCATAAAAAGTCAAAACTTTATATTGATTCAGATGATACCCCGGAAATCACCATGGACTCACAAAATGAAAAGACGGATATTAAATCTGATGACAATGAATTTATTAAGACAACAGAACATGATAAAGATAAAACATCTTTTGACGATTTTTCTGGATTTTTCTGATCTTGGTAAAATTGTAACAGGTGCAATAAAGTTGAACACAATGTCCTCAGCTGAAAAGATAAGTTATATTCCAGTGGCGTAGCTTCCATTGAGGCAACCGAGGCAGCTGCCTCGGTAAAAAAAAAAAAAAAAAAACAACACCTTTTACGTTGTTAAAATGTCGATAGCTTCTGGGGTGCTGCGCCCCCCAGACCCCCTGCCTCGGTAATATTCGAACCCAAGCTACGCCTATGTATTCAGAATCAACCCTAATTGCCTCACGATGTCGCCAAGTTAAAAACAAGTCGTGCTCAAACAACGAATACGGGTGAACTCAAAAAGACTTTATCATTTCAATCTTCTTGGATGAATCAGTTTTCATGGTTGACCTTCAGCAAACTGTTAAATGGCGGTCTGTGTAAGTTTTGTGTCATGTTCCCTCAGTCAGATGTCCAACATCAAAATACATTTGTTACGCAACCTTTTACAGCGTATAAGAAAGTCCTTGGAAAAACATCTGCCCTTTTAAAGCATCAAAATTCAGAACACCACAAGAGTGCCAAATATGTTTATCACACAACCAAGATGACATCCGAAGAGCCATCTTCGTCTCTTCCGTATAAACCCAATCAACAAAATCAGGCACAGTATCAGTTTCTTGAGAAATATAAAGTTTCTTGAGAAAATAGTAGATGCGATCATTCTTTGTGGGAAACAAAACATTCCTCTCCGAGGACACAGAGATGATACCACAAGTGATTCCTCAAATAAAGGTAATTTCCTGGCAATATTACAGCTGTTGGCAAAGCATGATAAGCAGCTCTGGTTTCATCTACAAAAAGCAAAAAAGAATGCCTTATATACCAGCAAAACCATTCAGAATGAGGTTATCCAACTCATTGGAAATCACATCACAGGTAAAATTTTGAAGGGTTTACAAGGGAGGGGTTTTTATTCCATCACAGCCGATGAGGTAACTGACAAGTACGCTAACAAAGAATTTTTTAGTCTTGTGTTTCAGATTTCTAGATACTAGAGAACACCCTGTCATCATTAAGGAGGAATTTCTTGACTTTGCAAATATAGGCAGAACTACTGGGGAAGCAATTGCTGATAAACT